>NC_090939.1:479798350-480101380 GCF_040938575.1 Ambystoma mexicanum | reverse complement strand
AAATGGGGGATGAATGTCACATTATTCCCATTAGCATAACACAAAATGCCATTGGAAATATAGGAAAAACGTATTCAGTCTATGGCCCTCATTACGACCCTGGCGGATTTCGCGGTGCTAAATGCACCGCGAAGCACGGCGGAAAGCCGTCGATAGCGCCATGGGGATTGGCGGATTTACCACCCCATGCCGACCTTGGCGGAGCGGTAAATCCCCAATCCCCATTTTACCCTTCCCCATTCCCATTCTTGCCCCATAGGGTATAATGGGAGTGGGGAAGGAGTTAATTACGCCGCCGTAAAGTACGGCGGCGTAATTAACAACGAGGTCCCTTAGCGCCATGGTTTTCTCCGCCCGGCAAAACCAGGCGGAGAAAACCTCCATGGCGCTAAGGGAACTCGTAGTACGGCGGACGGGTCCGCCGCGATTAGCGCTGGCGGAAACCCACTCCGCCAGGGTCCTAATGAGGGCCAATGTACTTTACTGAGAAATGTAAAGTAGATGGAGTCTATAAGATTTTTTTTAGTACTATTTTTTTAACTGTGAAAGGTGGTTCCTTTCTTTGTTTGCAGGAGAGGTCAGAAAGTAAGATGAGGAGGGAAATGAGGGAAGAGGTACCAAGCCTTAATATGGAGGGGCAGGTGGACAGGGGAAGAAGTTGCACATGTGTTATTTATAAGGTAGTGGGCAGTGTTTCTCATGCTCCTTGATTACAGCCTTAAATGCACGTCGAAATTGCTTCCCCCTGCAGAGTGGTGGTTTGCAATATATACAGAGGACTGTTGTCTTCCAAAGATATGGATCAACAGCCTCTTTTATTGCTTGCAAGGTAGCTGGTGGGATTCTGTGTGCCACAGAAGTAGGTTGTGTGGTTACAGTATTGGCTGAGGAAGATGATGTGGAGGAAGATAGCCTTCTACTTGCTAAGAAAGAAACAATCTTTCTGAGTGCATTGCAGTAGTTGGATTTGTTGTGGCGGAGCATGGAGGTGCTCCCGTAGGAGTAATGTCAGGGTAGTCTGCGACTGACTACAAAGTTGCACTCACATTCCACTATTGTAGCTTTAGCCTTTGGTACATTCCTAACAATGGTAAAGAACTGCCACACCCATGATTCTCCATGGGTGCCAGAGATAGGCACTTCCTCTACCTCATCTTCTTCGTCCTCTTCATTGTCTTTGGAAATACTTTACTTTTTTTGTTGTGTGGGTCCTCCAGCTGATCCTGGCACTTGGGGAGGAGGGATGGCAATAGCTGATGCCATTTTTAAGATAAATAGCAGTTCTGCTACTATTCTTTCAAGTATGTGCTTTGTACTAGATTGTTAATGGATAATGAGTAAGAATATGTGTAGGAGCTGTGCAAGGGTACATTTTGAGCTCGAAAGTTCCTAGATCAGTAGAAGATGTAGTTCTGAACTGTTCTCGAAGCAAGGACCCGAACACAAAGTGCAAAATCGTTAATGGACACGTCGTCATGCCGCGCGCAAGCGCATGGTCAGGTGGCAATGTCCGGAAGGTCCACAATGACGTCAAACGTTTGCAGACGTCGACGGAAGCTAAAACAGTGGAAAAAATATAGAATTGTTAAAAATTATGCTAGGTGGGAAATGGCTCAGTTTTAAGGTGAAACATTGTAAATTAGAGAACAAGGTTGCTATATTGGGGTAAGTATGATATTAGTAAGGTGTAGGAAAATAGCATGCACTGGTAAAAACCCATGGAATTCTCTGAAAAAAACCTTGTTAAAGAGACATTATGGTTAAGTTGCACTAATAAAAACCTATGAATTTCAATGAAAAAACTTTGTTAAAGGGACGTTATGGTTAAGTTACACTAATAAAAACTTTTGAAATTCAATAAAAAAACATTGTTAAAGGGACGTTTTGGTTAAGTTGCACTAATAAAAACCTATAAAATTCACTGAAAAAACATTGTTAAAGGGACATTATGGTTAAGTTGCACTAATAAAAACCTATGAAATTCAATGAAAAGACATTGTTAAAAGGACGTTATGTTTACAAGTAAAACCAAAAAAACCTCAGAAATTCACCAGTTATGGTAAGCTAAGCAACCATAACTATATATATATATATATATATATATATATATATATATATATGCCTGAAACATTCTGCCCATGCCGGACCTAATGAAACATGTCTCATCATGGCACGAATTTGCAAGTTCGAGTTTTTCGTGATTTATTAAAACTTTATAAAAGTCAGTGTCAAAAACATTTGCATACAATTGAATAATTCACTAAGCCACTATCCCCCAAAATGTCTGCTACATGACATTTTCTGGGGTGCTAGAAACACGTTTTAGGTTGTAACTCCTGTTCCCGCTGTCAAATTGTTATGAGAGTTGAATCAACACCAGCCCTTCTTACCTTCTCACAACTGGACTAGCATAGGGAACAAACCTATAGGCTTCCCAGCCGTAGAGTGGGTCCAGAGATGCACTATCCTAGTAAAGGGCATGGGTGTGGGGTGGCTCCAGCACAGCCTGTTACAGCTTAGTGGTAGTGCAGATTTGATCCCCAGGTATGGCTCGGGTGTCCTGTGCATGAGCAGAGTCATGTTCCATCTGGTCTTTCCTGGGTGATGAATAGCGGGGTGCTTCGAGCAACATTGTACTCTCAAGTAATCGACAGTTCGTCTCAAACTTTGCCTGGGGCACACTTTCTATCGTGGAACATTGCTGGGGTGGAAATGTACCTCTCTGATACTGATTGACTTACTTTTGTTTGTGATTTTGGGGTGATTTTTCTCCAGGAATCTTGGGCTATGGAACCCCTACACATTCAATGGTATGTCACCCTTTTTGAAACAGTGAGTAAGGGGGTGAGAGGGCACCCGAGCCTGGGTTTGTTGACTTAGGTCAATTAGGTCAATGTTGTCCTGTTTAAGTCTGTCACTCAGATAGATATGGACTCACCAGATGTTTTAGTGACTTGCTTAAAATTCTGGGATTGCTCACTTGCTATAACGGTTTCATCGGGCAGGGGCTTGGATTTTATAGAGAGGATCACAAACAAAGTGATAGAATGGAGATCGAGAACCCCTAGAACCTTGAAGATTTTAGTAATGGTGGACCTCAATCTCCAGATTGAGCCTCTTCATGATCTGGTTGACTTCACATCCGAAGAGAATAGCCATTGGGCATTAGGACCTTTAAACTCAGCTTTTTCAGTGCATCAGCATAGAAATGCGGAAGACGCAGCTGTCCTCTTATGTCTGCCATCTAAAGGCAAAGGCAATGGCTGCTTCCCGGGTGGCTCCCCAGCAGCCCCTATTTTGGAAAATAACTTGGCTTTAAGCAAAATTGACTGCATATTTGTGAATTTGGAGGCCTGGGATCTAATGAAGGCATTCTCTGTTCATGAGAGAATTGAGAGAGATCATAACCCCCTCCTTTTTGAGTTGTAGGAGCGTTCTGGGGAAGCACGCAGAGGAAGGCCGACTGGCCTAGGTGAAGGGGCGGTCCATTTGGAAATTTTGTGGCATTCCCTGAGAAATATTAGATGTGGTGTGTCGATTTAGTGGTAATATTGCCATTGGTCTATGATGACATCATTGAATCCCTGGAGGACCATAGAGTTGCAGACACGCGTGATGCTGTCTCCCTAATATCCTTACACAAGCACATCATGGCATTTGTCAGTCAGCGATTTTCTAAACCAGAAAAAGCCGTTTGTATTCTTGCAGAAACAGTAACTCCCTGGTATGATAAGGACTGTAGGCAAGCCAAGGGGGGTCTTATAGCTTTCGTGAAGGGTCCCCGGACACATGCAGGTGGTGAAGTTAGGGTGGCCAGAAGGGAGAACTGGAAGCCAATGAAGGACAAAAAGAAGGCGTGGCATAAAGATGTTTTGGAAAAAACATTTGCCAACACTAGGGAGTGGGAACTCAAAGGGTTTCTAGACTATGATGGGGCAGCTAAAAGAACAGGGCCCAATCTTTTGCAAGCTAGTATCCGGAACAGTTTTGGGTAGAACACTATGGGAATCTCTATCAGGTTGATGGGGCAGTACCATTGGAAATTAGCTACTCCAGAGTGGACGTTGGCTCTGGGGTTGTACACAACTGTACCCCACTGGTACTCACAAATAATGAGGTAGATAGAGCACACATTGGGTAAGGCCCCGGACCAGATAGTGTCCTGAGAGAGTTCTACAGAAACAAACCTATTGTTTGGGTTCCTTATTTCACAAAATTGTTTAATGCCACTCTGAGTAAAAACCGGGTGCCTGTGTCCTGGACCACCATGGAAATTGTCCCTATTTATAAAAAGGGCAGTCAGGATGATCCTGCCAATTACAGACCAATTTCATTATTTGATGCAGGAGGGAACATACTTGCCAGAGCACTATTATTCCATATAGATGATAGGGCTAACAGAATTTTGTGATGGCTTCAGTACGATCGATCAAAGCCTTGGCCTGCGGTTAGTATGTGATAAATGCCTGGTCCTCAGAAAGGGCAGTGTATATGCAATTCTTGTGGACCTATGTACTGCCTTTGACAGCATACCAAGGCACCAGTTGTGGGAGGTGTTAAGACACTTGGGCACCCCAAAGGCTCTTCTATCTGCTATATGCTATTCAGAGCCTATACACTGGAAACCCTGCAGTATTCCGGTGGTGGACCGACAGGAGCATGAGCAGTAGTATAGACATTAAGAAGGGTGCCCGGCAGGGGATTGTACTCACCTCAAAATTGTTCTGTATCTTCATTAATGGACTCATTAAGGAGCTTTTGAATGCCCAAAATAATGCTCCATCCCTGGCTGGAGACAAGCTCCCGGCATTGCTCTTTGTGGATGATACAGTGCTCCTATCCCTGACACCTGCTGATGCTCGTAAGCAGCTAGACATCTTTGTTGACTTTCTGTAAGAGGAATGGGCTGTCAATCAATGTTAGTAAAACTAAGTCCATGATTTTTAATACTAATGTGAGGACAAGGCAAAGGGGTTTTAGGCTTACTTTGTGCGAAGGAGAAATTGAGCAGGTCTCAACCTATGATTGTCTGGGGGTGAGAGTCATGGTGTCCTGTGGGTGTTCAGCGAACTTCGAGAAAGCAAAGTTAACCCAGGCAAAGTATGGTGGCACTCTTGCCAGGTTTATACATGAGCATGGCAATGGAGCGATTGCGGTGTCACTGGAGGCATATAAAGCACAGGCTAGGCAATTAGCATTGTATGAGGCAGAAATGTGGGACCATACGAATATCAACATTCTGGCGGTGGAGGAGAACACATTTTTGAAAAACATTCTAGGTCTGCTAAACAATAGCCAGACGCACAAGTGCTCTTTGAGACTGGTTTGTTGGGCATCAAATCGATTTGCCAGTTGCGGCCCATGTTATATTGGGTCCACCTCTGGACAAATAAAAATCTATATAAATACAGAGAGGCAATGACGGCTGTCCTGTCACAGCAAGGGGGCATCACACTGAAATGGGTAATCCATGTCAAATGTCTGTTGGGGACTATTGGGCTTAGAGATTTTAGATTTAACCCATCTGTTATGGTTCCTCATTCTAAGGCCGAGGTAAAGATGGCGGTGTTGATCAAAGTGGAGCGAGATGTAATCTTCAAATCCCAGGCCTCTGAATCCTTGGCTCGTTGTCTTACCATACAAAACTGGTAGGCTGTGAAGATGAATTTGATGAAGACCTCTGCCATTTCATGTTTTTATGCTCTGTCACAAAACCATTAAGTAAACATTTGCTGAAACCACTCTTTGTAAGTCATGGCTGTAGGACTGTTAGGGAAGCCATGACACTGTGCCTAGACTCACCTGAGGTTCCTGTGGTTTTTGCAACTAGCAGCTACCTTAAGTGGGTATGGGAGGTCCACTCGAAGAAACAGAGAGATCCCCCATAGCTCTGTTGGAAAGACATTGGGCCTCATTACAAGTTTGGAGGTAGCCATGCCCTCAGCAAGGGCATGGCTACCCCCAAACTCGGGTCAGAATCTGGGGAAATTCCCCTTTCGCAGGACCCAGAGCCGGCACGTCCCCATTCCCATTTCAGCCCCCATAGGGCTCAATGGGAATGGGGAGGATGGTAGCAATGGTACCGTTCATAATGGAACCGTTGCTACCATCCTGTTCTGCTCGCAGGTGCCGTTCTGCACGCCTGATCTGACCAGGGGTGCAGTGTGGCACCCACGAGCAGAAGTCATAATGTGGCAGTGCAGTGATAACAGCGCCAGCGTCACTAACGCCGCCATTAACACTGTACCGCCACTATCGTAAGGAGGCCCATTGTGTTGGTTTGGTCTGGGAAGGAGGCATGAATCATATTTTAGCTGATTTTACAATGAATTGATGTTTTTATTTGCACTGGCACAAAGTTTATTTTGATTGTTTTATATTGTATTGGTGTTAAGTCTGTTTTATATCATTGCGTGTGAAGTATTGTTGCTTTTTTGACATTAATTCTAAATAAAGCCTTTCATCTATTCAAATCAATAAATGAGCCTCTTTATATCCTTTAGAGTGTTATTTGAAATATTTCTATGAGCCATATGGGTCCTGAGAAAATGAACAAAGTATTATCCTCTATGTAACCGTATGGCAAAATAATGTTGTACATATGGTTCCTTCAATTTCACATTACATTTCTACATTTCTTATCTTCCAACTGAACATGTGATCTGGCTATCTGCTTCCTTAGTTGGTTTTGGCCTGGTGTCAATCCATTAACATTCTAGCAAAGCCAATGGCTGAATCCTAGGTCGGTTTATCTTCTGATGCAGATGAAGACAACTCCACCCCTGACTCATCAAGCACCATCTGGTGTCTGTCAAATGTCATGAGCTCGGGAGATGGACCACAAATTTCAGTTTTAAATACAAGTATTTTAGAAAGGTCAACCCATTAAGGGCTGTCTATATTTACCCAGTTACTGGCCGCAACTCACCATAAATTCCTTCCTGGTCACTGTTGTGGCTTCAAAAAGATGTTTTAGATTGATAGAAGATAGGGGGAAGGTCACTGTTTGAGTGTTCTGAACAGAAACTGAAGCCAATTCCTCTGAACAGAAACTGCCTTTTTGTCTGTCAACCAACAGTGTGCCTTTGAATTCTCTTCTGCAGTGCAGTCATATATTCCACGTTCATGCTTTTCAATCTGCAGAAGGCCCACATTTCCTTGGCCTCTCTGTTTTATCCAAGGAAACAGCATTTTTTAATGCTCTTGCATTTTGGAAATTAACTGCTGGCCTTTTCTCTGGCAGTCTATGGTGTGTTTTCGTATTACAAATAGGATTTCTCCACTCTTAGGCCAAACATGGCTAGAGGCAGTTCATTTGATCCTCATGCTGCCTTTAAACCCCAGAACATTAAACAACCCAATGATGCTAAAGGGGAAGAAAAGGTAGGATTCACCACCACTTAGAGCACAGATATCAATGATAAAAAGAAAATACTTTCCAAACATTGGAAAACATTACAAAATGGATAAGGACATCAACTAATATTGATTAGATAGACAATGAATAACTTACTGCAAAGCTCCAGCCATCAGGGGTAAAATTAGTCAGGATTTTTGAAACCACAGGAAGAATTAGTAGCAACTGACAGGATACTGATAGGGCTGCCTTCAAAATTGTCGGGCAACGACAAGTGTAGACATTGCAAAATGTGTCAGGTCATGCAAGACAAACTAGTGGATATTATGTTGCCAAATGGATAAAAACAATGAAGACCAACTATTATAAATTGCAGTACTAATTAAGATGTCTATGCAATTAGATATAAATGTCTAAAGGGTTACATTGCCAGTATGATTAGGAAACTGAAAAAAGTAATACAAGAACATGTTAGAGTGACTAAAAAAGCAGTTTAAAAATATTGTTTAGAATGTCAATGGAGCAGTGAACTTTCAAAAGAAGAAATCAGTGAAATCAAATGTATGGTTCCGCTGGAAATTCCTCTACCACCAACAGGCAGTAACATGGAAGTTTTATTACCACAAAGAGTATCCAAATGGAATGGACACGTGTCTCGTGGAACTCAATCAAGATAGTGAACTGTATGCATTTTTGTAACAAAGCTACATGTAGTAACGATCTGAATATGATGCGTTCTATGGTGCATGTTGTCGGGATGTGGGTTTTTCCTCCCTCATATTTATTTTTAACAGGTAAACCTTTGATATTGCAATATTTTCTTGTACATTGATTTCCTTTATTTTATGAATTACATTTTTTAAATAATGAACATGTTTGTACTATATTTTTTCGTTATCTGAAATACGTATTAATAACATCACAATGATTAGTTCATAAAATCAAAGATATTCAAAACTATGTTCATTAAATATTAGTTGCTTAAATGGATATCAACTAAAGAAATTATTGTGGTTAGGACAACACTTTAATCTTTGATTTACTTACGAGCAGTGTAAGTATCAACCGTGGTTTAATGGCATCACATAAAGAAAGCGTGGTGATGTTATATGCGTCACAATAAAACAAAGGCAATTTGACAAGCTATGCTCCCTCAACGGAGGCCATGTGGCACAGTGGTTAGAACCTGTATTTACCAAAAGCAAGGTTGCACCTTACAGCCCCTTGTTGACAAGAACACGCTCAAACTGTTAAGTTGAGACCTCCATATGGGAGGAAATATGCACCATTTTTGGTTGTTAATGGTTTTTCCTGTTAAAAAAATGTTGTTTTATAAAAATAAATTATCTACAAATTACTCAAAAAAAGAGCAGAGGCTTTTCCTCCCCAACGTGCATTGCTAATTTCATACGCATCTACATCTGTTACACCTTTGACAGCCATGTCATTAGGAAAACAACTATATTTGTCAAATATTTAGTTTGTAATGCTTTTTACAGGTATATAACATTGGTTTATCATCATTTTCATGACAAATGACCAAGAGATGGAGGGACAGGCAGATATGTTTACCCCAAATGGCATTGAAAACTGAAACGACAGATGTCACCTACCCAAGTGCACTGTACCTTAATTGATTCATCTGTAAATAGATCTGATGCGTCATATACTTCCTATGAGACTACATCTGTAAAGTGTCTAACCAGTTGGATTTTATACAAAGAATGGAAGTATGCATGCTCTAAAATAATCTGATGACACTAACTTTCTTTAAAAAAAATTCATTAAATAACAACATGTGTTTCTTCATGAGCAAAGAAAAAAACATAGTAATAAAGTAGTAAAAGTATTGAATAACTTGCATGTATCGTCCTCTTGTTAAGCTTACTGTTCAGTTATACATTAATATATTTATGTCCAACAGTTTAATGTTAAAAGTGACTCTTGACAATTTAATAGCACAAGTTAATCATTTATTTTAATAATTTAATTAATAATCTTCAAATCATCATTATTCTTATATTTCAATTTGCTCTTTGTAGCTTGAATTGGAAATGCCCAAAAATGTTGAATAAAAATGCTGAATCAAATGCTGAATCCTATTATACCAAACTGGAGTGCAGCGGGGAATGATAAAGTAAAAAAAAAAACAAGCAATGGTAAGTAGGGAGTGGGTAGGCGAAAGCAGGATTTGACATTTCTGTAATGCAAAGCTTTACACTTCACTTTATTACGCCTCAATATTTTCCGCCGCAGCATTTTAACGAAAATCCGTTTGAATCAGTTTATTTCAGAGAATGTAATCTTATATAGGTCTGTCAATGTGAGGTTCAAAGTTGTTATTAATAAAATAATAATAATTTCAGCATTTATATAGCGCTACGAAACCTCAGGTATCTGAGCGCTGCTTATTATTATAAAACCTCGGATGGATGAAAGGCTGAGTTCGGCCCTGCCGGCATTAGAACCTGTGCCAGCAGACTCTGCACAGATGTCAAAGCGAGCGCTCTACTCGCTGTGCTATCGGACCATTATACATCTTTAGTCAATTGTCTTCAAAACATATTTGTCCGTGTATATTAACTAGGTATTCACAGATGGGTCAATTTGGTGACCCAAAATATTAATGACACCATCTTTATCTTCTCATATTTTTCCTTATTCTCAATGCAGCTCATCAGGGGGATTTATGCAGACTGTAGATCTTACATTAAGAAGTTTACTGAATTTTATGCTTCACTGCTTGCTAAAATGATGTAGTCTGTAGCTGGAACCAGGGATACCCAAAGGCTTATTTATAAAATTAGAGTAATGATTATACACAGACACCTCTTGTATATGCCCATTTCATGACTAACCTCATATATTCAGCTGTTTGCTAAATGGTATGTTTGTCCTACTTTCTGATGATTCCTATTTGTGATTCATGCTTTGTTGTCCACCTAAATAAGAAATATAACATATTTTTAATAGTATGCTGTATTTGTGTATACCTCCAAAAGATTGAAAGACAGCTATTTAAATCACAGGGGAAAATATTATATAATTAGGAGATGCAGATAGTTGTGATCATTTGAATTGATTTAGGGGAATATAGAAATGTGGTGTAAAATAATGACCTGTTTTTTGAAGAAGGTCTATTATTGGATCAGAGTGTTTCTCTGCCCTATTCTTGCACATTTGCAGCCAAGATTCACGTGTCTGGTGATTCTCAATTGGCTTCCTTTTATTCTGATTCATACGATGTCATCAGGCTACGTTTTACGCAATTACATCATTGTGCCACGTTTGATACTCAGAACGCTTGTAAACAAATCAAAGATTAAAGTATTGGCCTCACTGCAATAATTCATTGATGATGATTTCGTTTTTTGTAGACTTCTATTTAAGCAACTAATATTTAATTAAGATAGTTATGCATATCTTTGATTGTATTACCTAACCTTTGAAAATCATTGAAAACTAGAAATGGGTGCTTTTTCCTCCCAATGGCAGTTCAACCACCCAATTTGAGTGTGTTCTAACCAATGTGGGTCTAAAAGCTGCAATGTTTCTATTGGTAAACGTATACTCTAAGCACTGGCACACTGGCTCCTCCATAAGAGAGTATAGCATTTTAATTATGGCATGCACATCTGTCTAAGATGTCATGTCTGAAGATTCATCTGGGACCCAGCAATATCAGTTGGGATACATATATCTGCTTCTCTCTCTCTGAGCCATTTGTAATGAAAATAAAGATAGAATAATGTATTTGTGACAGTAAAAAGTATTACAAACTAAAAATGTGACCGGTCTCTTCCCAATAGACAGCTCAATCTACCAGTTTGAGCATCTTCTAGCAAATGAGGATCTTGAACTTGCAACCTTGCTATTGGCCAACCTATTAATCACAGAGCTACTGGGTCTTCCTTAAGTGAGCACAGCTTGTTGGGTGTTCAGTTATGGTGGGGCAGACAATGAAAATAGGATGTAGTTAAGGGAGAGATAAGAATTAATATAGGGTTTGGTTGGTGGAGAGGTAGACAATGAAAAACTATTTTTTAGGTATAAGTAGAAATTCAAAATGGTGTGACTACTAGAGTAGGAGAGAATCCCTGTGACCACCCTGCATGAAATACACACGTGCCAATTATTTTCATGCCTATGGGGTGAGGAGAAAATACTGTGAGTATGTGAAGTCAGCCACGCGCTTAAATTCAAAGACTGTAACACAGGGAGCCGAGCCCCCTTTTTGTGGTGAGACAGAATAGCAACAAACACAAATCTACCAGGAGGAGGACATGCATCCAGGGGCTTCACATTATTGTTCACTCTCAGCGACTGCTGGTGCCTAGTTGTTCTGTGGTCCGTGGACATTAATCACCTTTTTGGAGCAGACAGAAAAGCCTGAACATGAGTGCTAAATGATTTGATAGAAAACCTATCATGCACGAGGGAATCTTTTCATGGGCCTTCCATTATAATTTCCTACGGTTTTGGGTAGACCTTCCCTGCAAGAACTGGAAAGATTTTTGAATGAGAAGCTGGCAGACGTGAAGAGGAGCAAAACCCCTGAAAAAGTAAAGCCATGCCTATGTAATGACTGCATCTTCTGCTGTGCATGAAATCCAATATGACTGCTTAAGCTGGAAATCCCTCACTTGACAGATGGGGCGTGAGATCAATAAGGCATGAATTACAGAAAGGCGCTGTGATTTGGCTTCTGTTGAAATGCCTGGACTTCGGAATGCGCAGCCTTCGGATGAATGACGCACACTTCATTGTAACTCATCCTAGAGTGGTAGTTCAAAGTAATACTTTTGTTAAAGTGCTGCAAAGAGATCTGGTTTGCCTCAAGTAAACAACATTGTGGAGTGGAGGCGGTGTGGTAAACGGGGCAACCTCGAAAGCAACCGGCAAATGAATATGGAAGGGGTTAGCATAGTTTTGGAGAGCATTCGAGCTGCAGTCACGTGCTGTTCTGTTGACATTGTTGAGTATATGACAAGAAAGACTTCGTAGCAACTGAGCACTCCAATTCAACAGGAGCATATGCTTCCGGGAGGGTATGCTTAATTGCCAAGGAAACGGACAGATAGTCTCCCCAGAGAGTAAATCCACTGCTCTAATTAGGACAGGACATTTTCCTCCAGCGCACATTTGATTATTGCTAAATGTAAAACAAATCTCAGGATGGCATGTGCCAAGAGTAACAGGATTTTCAATGAAATGTCCCTTCTAACGTGTGACTGTATGTGCGCTGGAAGGGCCAGTCTTTACATGGAAATGAATGCCGCCCTTTGGAGACGCATGCTGCCTCTGAAGCTCTCCCACCCCCACGTCCACTCCCCCCTCCCGCCACTACAACAGCCTGGTGGACTCTGCTCCTATCAGCTTAGGGAATATTTGCATAAGTGAAAGTGTGCAGCAATAATGATGACATGTGGAATAAAGTACCCCTTCTGTATTGCAAGCCACAGAGGAATTCTATGGCCTAAGGGGACTTGCAATATCTTTTTTATGCACCTTATGGGGTATTTTATTTCATATAATGCATGCCCACAAAGCATCACATCCTTCATTACCCGACCCCGCCATAACCAATGTAAGAGATCTTCCAGTTTCTCATTTATATATTTTATCTAGACTTTTGGCCTCATCGCGACTTTGGCGGTAACCCTTCAATCCGGTGGTCGCGCTATTACCACCGGATTTAAGGGTTCGTCAAATCAGGACTTCGGCGCATTTCGCCCCAGCTCTTGGCTGGGGGGAAATCCGCTGAAAATTCACGCTATTACCGCCGGCGGGAAATCGGAGCACCACAGGTTCAATCCCAGGGTCCTAGCTTAGAAACCCCTGGGTATTAAGTGCGTTATAAATAACCTATCATATCATGACACCATAGAATATACCCCCAGAGTTCGCGTGCATCTTTGTGTCAAAAATACCCAGTTTGCACTCATAGATGCACTCTAATACAAATGGCATGTTTAATATATGAAATATATAGGCATCCATATATATGTACATTTGATATATATGTGTGCTTTGAACAATAGTGTATCTCGTGTTTCCTGCTGAAACGCGCATCAAATCAATAATGCTGTTCTGTGCTTAAAGTGGCTTACCACAGGTTCTTCGCATCTCCTCCCCTGCACTCTGAAGAAAGTAACATAGAGACGTCAAAAGGCATTGTCATAAGAGTCACCTGAGCCAGACCGCAATGTTAGGGCCACTTAGGTGATCCACAAAGAGCTGACCGATATCAATGCCAGGCAATGGCTTCAGCCTGCAGCAATGTTTTTACAGGGCAGCATGATCAGGGACCTCTCTGTACTGGAAAACAGCTGTGCTTTTAAAAAAAAATGTTTATAAATAATGTATTACTTTGTGTGGAACAGTGTTTTTTCCAGCTGTGATTACCTGTATGCAAGGGTTTTGGGGCACAGTATGTCTTTCTGCTTTGCATTTTGGAATGTAAAGGACATGTATGCGGGTTAGACAAGGAGTCGAGCAGGGGATGAACGAGAAAGCAGGACATGTAGGAAACAGCACAATGTCGGCCATGTTGGTTGCTTGTAACCATAGAGTATTCTCAAATGCTTTCACGACAGAGAGGCAGGGTGAGGTGGGTCTCGTGAGAGGAGATAAATGTTACGTAGGTTGTTTTCTTAGTACTTACACCATCTTGCAACAGCGTTAAAGCACCAAAGGTATAGATAAAAGAGGGTGGCTGGGTGGGTTTCAGAGAAAGAAGGAGGAGATAGGACGGGCACACAATAACAATGTTTTGTTATGGTAGTTGCTTGCATAGCGTTTATGTGTCACTGGAGCAGCTTCAATGCACTGAGAGCAAATATAACAGGGACACGCAGGTGCTAGGTAGGAAGAAGGAGGGGAAACCAGCAACATAATGTTATGTTGTGTCAGTAAAGTGGAAAGAGAGAGTCACACTTCTAAGCGTTCTGATGCAGTCCATGCGTGGTCAACTCAAAGCAGGTATACACTGTTCGGTATTCACACAACAATCTATGCGCATACAGACTGGGGTCCTCTGACATTAGAAAGCAAGGCCAACTTGATCTTTCCATTGAAAGGCATTAGTGTGAAGAATTATTTTGTCTAGTCAAAGAAGAACTATTGTCGTGCTGCGCCTTGGAACACATTGTGTATAGGCGCATTATAAAAAAAAAAGCAATAAATAAATAAAATACATGTCTAAGCTATAAATGAGTGTAAAGGGCTGGCTAAACCTTCCAAAGATGATCACGTGGGTGTTATGGTGAATACAAAATGTGCACGAATGTTGGTCATTTAGGCATCAGTCGTGCACAATGATTATGTTGACACCCAATCTCGGTACCTCCGGCAGGAGGACACAGGACACCCCAATAAGACTCTAGCACAGAGTAGCATTGCCATAATTTTTTATCAAAATCATTAATGGCTCCCTCAGCAGTGGCTGGGCAAGCTCTGCCCCTCCATTGTCTTGGTCCTGTGTTTACATATCCCTTGTAGGCTATCCCCATTTCAGGGTGTGTGGTTGCAGTGTGTGTCCTTCCTTGATTGGTCCTAGCAAATTGCATCTAGGTGGTTCTGCATCCAGCCACAACAGTCAGGTCTCCAAGCAACCTCAACATCTGTATTTAGTCTGATCGCTGGTATCAGCAGGATTTTCGGATTGTGCAGGTCTCTCTGGGGCCTTTTCTGGGTGGGTGTACTTCTCTATGGCTGTGCCGCTTAAAGCATGTAGAATGCATGCCACCCTGGCCAGATCAGCCTGTCGAAAACTATTGTTTGCTGATTTCCTCTACTAGGTTGGCTACCTAGGTAACTCTAGGAAGATGGGGTTAAAACAAGACAATCTTCCAATTGCAGGAAAAGTTGTTTTAAAGTTAAATAGTTCCAAATTGCACTACCATTGCTACTATCATCAGTAGTATTAATATTCCGACCAGCCTTAGATCTGCATGTGTGAAGTATGATCCCATATTGCCGGCCCGAAGTGAACCAGGTGTATAAGTTGCTCCCTACCTGGGGGCGGATAGTTGCAACTTTCCTGATGTGCTCTGAGTGATCAGGTATGCTTGTGCTTGTATCTGAAATGGATGAACAACATTATTCCTTTATCAGAACACACACGCTGCCTTGGGCTGCTAGCAAGATATCTAATTGTTAAAATGCATTTCCAAACTCTGACATGGTGGTCAGAAGTTTAGGAGGCCGCTCTAGTTTAGTGGAACAGCAGAATCTTCTGGACAAACCAGACCAATCTACGGTAGCTTGCCAGGTGGTCAAGACAAAGGGCTTCATCACGAGTTTGCCAGTCTGGAAACAAGGGTGATGTTAAACTCATAGGCACCCTTGTTTCCGGATCGGCAAACTCTGAGGCCCTCATTACGAGTCAGGCGGTGGACCATGCTGCTATTAGCACCATGGTCCATGCCGGACTCCGGCATGGTGGATGGCGGAATTACCGCCCCATTGCAAGGTGAGTGGGGCGGTAATTCCCCATTCACCATTTGCCCCACCCCATTCCCATTTTTGCCCCATAGGGCATAATGGGAATGGGGAAAGGCGCTAAGTACGGTGCCGCAAATTGCAGCACTGTACTTAGCACCAAGGTCACTTTGCGGCATGGGTTTTAACGCCTGCAAAAAGCAGGCGTTAAAACCTGGGACCTCTCAATCGGGCGTTAAGGGTTAACGGCGCCGACGGCGCCGTTAAACCCTTAACGCCTGACTTGTAATGAGGGCCTGAGTCTACCTGCCGTGGACGCTGTGCCTGACAGCTCTGACCCTGCTGGGCGCAGCGGCCACAGTAGGCAGACATCACGGAAGCACCAGCACCGTTGCTAAGCGTATATCAAAAATACATTTGTTATAGGCCTTTATAACTAAACACAAATAAACCGCAGTAATAATAAAACAGTTGCCACACATGCTTTATACACCCACAACCTGCAACAAAAGAGGTGAGTAAAACACAATTATATCACTAGGCAGTTCTTCAAAGTTGATCCCTAGCTTATGCAGTACAGCCCTACTAAGTACAGCAGTGCGTTAACAACGTGTGGTCGTGAGTAACAGCGAAAGTGGGTCCTCTTCAGGGAGCTGTAGCAGTTCAGGAAAAGGGGGGTGAAGTGATGAAGAATAAAGCACTAAACTTCGAGGAGGGTCTACCATTGCAGGTAGAGTGACTTTCAGAGTTCGGGAATAATTGGGGAGCACAGGCTAGCCCAGCTAAGGTGAGTATCTTTTCAGGGATTCTTGTGCGTAAAAACAAGTGGATGGGCCAGGGTGCCACCAGTAAGTACTCACCGACCCTTGACACAGTCTAGGCCAAACTTTGCCAGTCTAGTCCAGGTCGCTTGTAGGTTTAACCCCTGCAGTTACACGTCGCTCTGGCTCTCAGCGGCTGCGGGACGGGACGATCGTCCGTGGCGGGACAGTAGCCTTTCTCTGCTCTCGAAGGAGAAAGGAGGACAGTTCCAATGCAGCACATCTCCGGGCAGAGGGGGCAGGTCTTCAGGCACTTACAGCGACCAACACCACAGCGGGGTGACACAGGGACCCCAAATGCCTGTGGTGTGGTGCACTCTTATAAATCGTGACCCAGAGGAGCTAGGACAATGATTTATAGCAGGAGAGGGCCCAGGACCACAAGTAGGCGAATCCCAAAGTCTTGAGTTTCAACTCAGGACGGTGGTGGCCTATACGATATCCCGGGTTTGAGCTGGTCAGTTTGCTGGATGACCCAGAAACACTTCCGAAGACCCTCTTTACAAGGGTAAGCAGGAGGTGCGAAGAGTAGTTGGCCCCACTACTCAAAAGGTTGAATCACCCTTGCAGGCTGTCTTGGTTCGATACAAATGCAGTGGTCCAACGGAACAACAGTGGGTCAGGGTGCCAAACCTTCTAGCACGTCTCTGGCAGTTTCACAGGTCTGCTCTTTCATTTCAGGATACTTGGCTCCTTCTGTCGTTTGGTGTGAACTTCAGTTGATCGACCTGGAATGGATGCAGAGCCCCTTCTCATATCCAAGATTAATTTCACGCTTAAATCTGGAATAGCCAATGGAAGATCGGCTCTCTTGCATGCACGCCATGCGTGGGACAATCGTGGCCCATGGTGGTTTCAGTCATTCAGGCATACCAGAAATACTGGCACCAGTAGTGTGGATTGTGACCAGACAGTCCCAACCCTTTTCCTGGGCACTAACACATGTGACATGCAGGAGCCCATGAAAGATACGATTTTCGTGGGAGGTCACATGCCCAAATAAGGAAAACACAGGTCTCTCGACCTGGGGGCGGGGGGGCAAAGGGACAAAATGGCCAAAGGACAGAACAAAATACTTTGTGGCATGCCCATTTTCGGCACTGGCCACAGTCTTGGGCCAAATGCGATATGGTCCGTAAAAACTGCAAAATACTTTACAAGTAAACTGCTTCCACCAGTGCACACTTGTACAAACACCCAAAAATCTTTAGAGGGTGGTTAGGGCCCTAAAACAAAAGGACCCCAATGCGCGACACTGTAAGGTACTTGACACATAGATGAAAACTTACCAAGAAATGGCAGCATAGTCAAAGACTAAGGGAAACATAGTTTCCCAGTACTGACAGCCTAGAGGATGTGTCAATTTCCCAAAGGAGGTGTCTCTTTCTTCAGGTGGGGCCTCCCTCTGGAACAGCTACCTGCCTCTCTGAAACTTGAGCAGAACCATCTCCGGTTCCGGAAGCACCTCAAGACCTTCCTCTTTGCTTCTGCCTTCTCTCTTCCTCTCCCCTGCTGATCCCCTGTCTGATACTGCACTGGTCACCTGGCTACCCTCTGAATTCGGGCCCAGGTACTCTGCCTGCCCAGCTGCACACCCACACTGCCTCCTGGCAACCCTTGCACTTGGGGCCTTACATGCAACCCTACAGTCCCCTTACCAGCACTTACTGGACACCTGGTGTCTGCACTTAAACCTTGCACTGCTAGCTGCTGGCCGCACTACTTGTTTATTTGATCCCATGTACGGCACTTGCTCCTTGCCCTTCCTCCCCCTCCCTTTGTACTTTTACCCTCCCCTCTCCCCTGCACTTGCGTGATCTCAATGTCACTTGGCCTAGTGGGATCATTTGTGTTTGTCCTCTCTCTGTCCCCATCCCTTGCCTTGAAACACTTGTGTATAGATGTGTTATAAATGCCTTATCATATCATATATAATTTCATAACAAATGAGCAAAAGCCCAGAGGAGTGCAGCTGAGGGCTGTGCTCCACTGGAAAAAGTCAGGTTTGGTAAGCCAAACGAGAGCAAACAGTTTGGGGTGTCGATAAATGGAGGGGAAATTGCATCCAAGTGAAATCTTTCATAACACTAATGCCATTCTATTTTACAGTACCATTGTGCTTATATATGTGCAATTTCATGAGGTACATCCTGTAATGTGATTGTAGTATCATTTGCTCATATTTTTAGCACTTCCTCAAAGTGCAATGCAGATGTTCCTATTCTATCCAGCCCTACCGTATGATAGTGCCCACCACTCCACTAAAATCCTTATCTAGCTGGACATACTTATTTACATTTCTCCCACATTTCTTTTTTTTTTCGTTGGGACAATTTGTCCAACACTTTCATGCAGGGATACACTATTGCTGTCGGACATTTTTCTTGCCAATTGTCTGGCAGCATCTTCTATGCATTTTCGTCAAATAACCAGTATGCCCCTAGATTGTTGCGAGAGGGATATATTTTGATCACCCTCACTGTTAGGTTTTGTTAGTTGTGGAAGTACAATTGTTGTTCATTGGGCAAACAAACACATTTTTGTAGACACGTTTCTGCATACCATACTTGCAGCGGGTTTTGTGGACTCCATCTGGCTGCTTATCGTTTGCCACTATATATACTGTGCTATAGTGAGAATAACCTTGTCCCTTGGGAACTTCCAGTACCCCCACACTCGTAGTGCCACTCTCTATATTTATTATGCTGTTTTTAACAAGTGCACTGTGATAAGACACATTTGTGTCTTGCCTACCCACACCTCCACTCCATTAGTTGCTAACACATAATCCTGCAGTACATGTTAAATGCGACTTTATTAAGAAACTAGAGGACTGCTCCCCAAAGTTATGTTATCATATTTTATTGTTGGTCACTGAAGCTCAAAGAGTGTTCCACTTCATGGTAGTTAATACCACAGTAGTTTCCTTTGCCAACATAATTAGCATGTTGTTTCAGTGAGGTGCCTCACAACAACCCCACAAGACTCCCAACAGTATTATCAAGCGACTCTTCATTCCTGCATAAGCGAATCACTATTTCACATTTGGTGGTCTTTTAACTACCATGCGTTTTCCCTCCCAGTGCCAAGGCCTTTTTTGGTGATTTTGGTATTTCACCATTCAAAGCCTTCTAACATTTGCTCCTTCATTAACCCCTTAAGTGCCAAGGACAAGCTATCTTGTCCTTGGCACTGGGGAGGGAATCCCAAGTTCGAGATACCTCGTCCTTGGCAATCAAATGGCATAATGTGTTCCTGCTCTATTGCCGTCTTTATTAAACTGGATTATGTGTTTGAAGATGATGCCTGGGCCATGCCATACACCCATGGCACATACCATGGGCTTCATTACACGGATGGCGGAGAACCATGGCGCTATTAGCGCCCTGGTTCATGCCGGTAAAATACCGGCACCGCCTTGGTGGAAAGGGGAATTACAGCCCCATTCCTAGGTTGGCGGGGCAGTAATTCCCCCTTTCACCATTGCCCTTCCCCATTCCCATTTTTGCCCCATAGGGCATAATGGAAATGGGGAAGGCGCTAATTACGGTACCGCAAATTGCGGTACCGTAATTAGCTCCCTGGGTACCTTTGCGGGTTGGTTTTTAACGCCTGCAAAAAGCAGGCGTTAAATTCCCCAACCCGCAAAGGGACCTCGTAGTAAGGCGGTAAGGATTTACCGGTACCGGTAAAATACCGGGACCGGTAAACCCTTACCGCCATCCGTGTAATAAGGCCCTAAATCTTCCTACTTGTCTGTTACTATGTATGGCCCTATCCACTTGTGTACCTCCTTTCCTATATGTTGTTCATTTCTCAGAATCACCATACTTCCCAAACAGTAGGTTATGTCTTGCATGTTCTTGTTGTAGTGTCTAGCCATGATCCTTCATGTGCCTTGTACCAAATCCTTAATGTGTTAATCCATGTAGACATCATTGTCCTTGGTATCCCCTAGTGTGAGGGGTAGGAACAGATTCCCCATAACTAGCATGTTCTTGCCAAAGAGCACTTGGTTATAACCTGTCCCTCATTTAATTCAGCTTTTTAGACCTCGCCCAAGGGCTTCCCCGTGACTTATGGCACTTAGGCATTTAACTCGGTCTTCAGGGCACATACCTCCTGGTAAGGCCCAAGGGTATGCTCTGTAAAGCTATTGACGAAATGTAGAAAAAGGCAATCTGCCTGAAGTGGTTGCTGGGGACCAGTTTGTTTAGTTCCCAGACCCCTTGTACGCAACGTTATGAGGAGGGAGGGGTGGGACTTACAAAGGAGAAAGGTTGTTGCTGGGGTGGCACGGCAAGGTTTTCTGGAGGTGGTGGTGGGTCAAGAAAAGAAGATGCCATGCTGCATCTGCCAGGTGTGAGCTGTTGAAGATTTATCCTGTGGTGGTGGGGGGGGCAGAGCCGCCCCCCCAAGTAAAATAAGAAGCATCATGGGGGTGGGTTTGCTGCCCGGGCTTTGTCTGTCAGGTGCGGCCTGAAGGAGGAATGCTGCTCCCCTCAGGGCTCTCGGCGCAGTGCTCCTGTGATCAGAGGGAGCGCTGGGCCAAGAGTCCCTGCCATGGCAGCAGGGCCCTCAGTGCTACCCTCCGGTGATCAGAGGGAGCGGCGCTGTCTAATTACAGGTGTGTCACCAAAGAAAAATGAAGGGAGTGGTGCAGAAAGCAGCGCTCTTAGTGGGGCACTCCCATGATCAGAGGGAGGGAGTACCATACCCAGTGCCTTGCCGGCAGTGCACTGCCAGCTAGGGGAATGATGCAGCATCACCGTATTGGCCAATTTGTGGGCCATAAGGGATTTCAGAGCCATCGCAGCTCGTGTGGCCTGAAAATTGGCTAATGGGGGAGTTCCACGTCACTCCCCCAGGATATATTTGGTCTTAGACGTGGAATAGAAAGGCAAGGTGTACATTCCACTGCCACCTTTTCCTCCATACACTTATTCATTTCCTTTTTTAGTTCTTGACTCAGTCATTCTATCATTCCTTCTATTTGTGGGTGATTTGGAATGTGGTTTTTCTGATTTATTTGGAGCATTAATCAAAGTTATTGGGTTAGGTCGGCAATAAGTGAGTTCCATTGTCTGATGTGATCTTTTCTGGTATCCTAAACCTGCATATTATGTCTTGGGTGAAATATTTTACAGCTGTGGCTGCTCAGCAATTGTCTACACAGGGAATGCTTCTGGCTATCTGCAGAAACAATAAATTAATACTATGGTTAATCTGTTGCCCCTGCCCATTGTCGGCATTAGACCAATGAAATCTAAACATATCTGTTGCCTGGGTTAATTTTCTCATAGCCCAACAATCTTGTTTTGTGCCATTCCATCCAGGCTTCCCTTATCGTGGGCCACCAGCCAATTGATTGCAGTCAGTCCCACCCCAGCTCTTCTATCTCATGTTGCCAGTGTCCATGAGCCTTGGGAAGATGTTGTGTAATTGTTTAGGGGATCTTTCTGAGCCATTTAATTCCCATCCTTTTCCATAGTACCCCACCCTTGCTTATGATGTTCTCTCCTGTTAAGAGAATTCTTTCATTCTACTGGTGCAATCTTCTCTACCCATAATTTCTTTTCCCTTATTGGGATGTTCTTCCCACATGCAAGTCCTTTCGTGGCCCACCATTTGCAATAATATCTCCTCTACCTCAGTGTTTTCCTGTCTATTGGCCTCATCACGAGTTGGGCGGTAACGCCAGTGCTAATAGCGCTGGCGTTATTAGCCCTACCGCCAAACTCACAGGCCCTATTAGTGCCGGATCACGGGTTTGGCTGAACGGGTATTGCCCATTCCCCACTGAGCCCATTCGGGAATTCCCCATTGGGCTCAATGGGGAAATTTCGTGCTTTTACCGCCGGCGGATTTCCTGCCGGCAGTAAACGCACCGAAAATCGGCAAATTCTCGGCGGTTTTCCCCCCAGCTCAGAAGCCGTGATTTGGAGGACCCTTAAATGCGGCGGTAACAACGCTACCGCTGCATTTAATGGCTACCGCCAAACTCGTGATGAGGCCCTATGTCTTGTGTGTGGCAATGTTCCCCCATATGGTGGCCCTGCTGTCAGTGCCCAGCCCTACATCATGTACTAATTCTGTTAACATTGAAGCATAATCTGATGGGCTCTTTTCCTTGCCTATTAATAATGTTGTGAATAAGTGCACTGCAGTGTGTATCCCTTGGTCTTTCTTCATTATGCCAAGTGTGTTTTCTAGCTTTTTACTCCATTTCGCCCATGTTTCATCCCTATTCTCTAGCACTATTCCTGGCAACTCAAGGTACATTTTGCTTTTTGTGGTTATATACTCACCATACTAGGATTGCCGCTTCATCCTCAGTGTGGGGAATCCCATGTAATACTCTGAATGCTTCATGAAGTACCTGAAGTGTAATGATTCAGAGGTGGATTCATCATAAATTGGCACAGTTTTCTTTGTTTGTGTATATTTGAGTAGGTTATTTGTGGCTGTGGCAGGAGCCCTTTGGGGGAGGCCGCCCTACCTTCTCACTGGCACAAGCTCAGTTCTGGGTCTCTAGTGCCTTTTTCAGCAACCTATATGTTTTGTGCATCTTATCCTCTGCCCCATTCCCCTCATAGGGGGCATGATTGGCATGGCATCCCCAAAAGCCTTATCTTCAATGAGCAATTTCTCTGGTGGGGCCCATGTGCAACTTCTTGCTTCTAATTTTGTAGGTTCTGCATTTGCAACCATATAAGGGGCAAGTTCATTCTCCTTTAGTTGGGATGATGATAAGCTTTAGGGATCATCGTTGTCAGGGTGTTTTCGTGTATCTTTCAAATGTATGTTGTATTCATTGCAGCTATTCCTGAATAACCTCTACCTTTTCCTTCTATACATCTGCATGCAGGTTATATGCATGGTGGCCATGTTGTTCTCCAAAGCATCCCTTTGTTTCTTAATTTTCCTACTGTCTTTTTCTATTTCTTTATATTTCAACCATGCCCATCAACAGACTTTCCAGAGTGCTGTAATCCCACTGGGTCTACACACCTTCTTGGATATTTCTCGTGGCATGTGTATTGTTTTATCTCACACATTCTCATCATCTTGGGGAGGTCTGTCAATGTTCTTCCATCTTAACCCCCTCCCCCACATTCTTCAAAGTAAATTGAACCTGTTGTAATGCAATCATTCATTCTCGGTCACTGGACCAGTGGCTGCCATTTCTGTCCACTTCGTCTATGAACCTGCACACCCCTTCCTCAGCCACCACTCTCTTTGCAGCATCCTGTGAATAGTATGTGGACCCATGTGGGCATCCACAATATTTGGTTTGAACCCACTCAAAGCCTTTGGTCCCTTCTGATTTTCGCTCTACCCCTTCTCTTCAGAGATCTTAATCTTAGTGTCTGACTCCAGAACTCACCCTGAGTTAATACATGGAGTGTATAAAACAATGCATAGGAAAAGAAAGCAAGTAGGCACTTACCTTGATCTGTTTTACAGTTAGAGGATCTGAATCATGACAAAGTATGTTGATACCCAACCTTAATATCTAAGTCGCCCCACTAAGATTCGGGCACAGAGTAGTGTTGACACAATCACTTTCAAAACCAGTGATGGCTCCCACAGTAGTGGCTGGATGAGCTCTGCCCCTCACTTGCCTTGGCCCTTTACCTATATTCCTTGCTGGGATACCCCCTTTCCAGGGTGCGTGGTCACATTATGTGTCCTTCCTTGACTTGCCATAGCAAAAGCCATTGAGGAGGTTCTGCTGAGTCCAGCATCAACAGTCCACTGTCTGAGAAACCTCAACACCTGTGTCCAGCCAGGTCATCGGTATCAGCAGGAGGTTCCTGTTGCTCAGGTCTCTTCAGAGTCTTCCCTCAGAGGGTGTACTTCTTGTTGGTTGTTACTACGCGAAACATCTAGCATGCAATACACCTTGATCAGCCTGTCAACGACTGCCTTTTGTTACTTTCCCTTGCAAGGTCGGTTACCCAAGCAATCTCAGACATATGGAGATAAAATAAGACAGATAAGATTCCAATTGAAGTGCAAGTTGTTAAAAAGCTGCATAGTTCCACAGGATATAATGTAGGTCTACCTTTTTTAAACTATGTGGTTTACTTCTAATTTGCGCAACCAAGTTATTCCAGAGGGTTTAGCTGTCTAGCGACCACAACATTCACAACGAGGGCTACCTGAGTCTGAAGCATTTTGAGGTGACTCTCACTGTAGGCATCACTGGAAATCAAGGCTACCCGCTCCTCACATTCTGCCCAGGAGAAAAGAGCTGCTGTCAAAGAGGAAAACAATTGAGCAGTGATGTGCTAACTATAGACTATTGAATCACACCCAGTAGTGCTTCCTGGTGCTCAGAAATATTGCCCTGCTGTTCTAACTGGGCCTACGGAATCTGGCAAATCTCTGCTTACTGAGTTTTGTGGACTCCAGCTATCCCTTACTAACTGGCCACAATTAGATCTATTGTGCTGACTGGGTATAATTTTATCTGAAACTGCAGTGCTAATTGGGTAGGATGTGGAAAGGCAAAAGTGTACTAATATCAGGCCATGAAACTTTAACTCTACATAACATAAGCTAGCAATGCCATGCTAACAGAACATACTGGAATATGGCCATGATGTGTCAACCGAGCATAATGAAATCAGGCTATTTTGTGCTTGCTTGTTATAATGAGATATGTCTGTACTGGGCATAATGAACTGGGCCATTATATGTTTATTGACGTAATGGATTCTGAACTTCATCTGCATTATGTGCAGAAAATGTAATCTGTTCTTGAAGGCCATAAACAAATCTGGTCCCCTGGTGTTAGCTGGACAGAAGGGAATCTGGATATGACATACTTATTCTGTAAAAGGAAATCTGGCCTACCTGAACAAATGGAATCTTTCTGCCATGTGCTAACTGGTAATAGTGGTGTCTGCACATCATGAATTAACTGGGCATAATAGGAACTGGACATGCTGTTCTTAACTGGACATTTCGGAAGCTGGAACTGATGTACCAAACGGCAATAATAAAGTATGGCCATGATGTGCTAACTGGGCATATGGGTCACTGGCTAACGTGCTAAGTGAAAATAGTGGAATCTGACATTGCTGTGATAACTGGGAATAATGAAAACGAGTAAATGGGCTTCATGGTATGCACACATGCTATGCTAACTGTGATTAATAGAATCTGGCTCTGTTGTGTTAATTCAGCATAATGGAATCCGGGCATTAATTGCTAACTGAACATATTGGAGGTTTACCATACAGTAGGACATAATGGACACTGCCCATGATCTGCTAACTGGCTCATGAAATCTGGAAAAGATGTGATAACTGATTCTGACTAATAGTGCATGTCCAAATTGTCGTTAAAGTTCACCTACGTTAATGCCAAATAGTTGAAAGCATTCTAAAGGGGAAAACTACAAAGCCACCATCCTAAAGTGGTTGTCCAATTCTATCAGCTTCTTAACAATGTTGCTGCATTGTAAAATGCACCATCTGCCATTAAAATCTAAATTATTCATTATGAGAGAACCTCCAAATCCCTGTGATTAAATAGTCACTTAAACCAATAAAGTACTCCTAAATGTCCTTTGCTGATTGTGCATCAAAGTTCAAAACGGGTCTCTAGATTTTCCCAAACATTTTTGAGGTAGAACCCCCACACCACTGCCACGTGATCTTAAATCATTTTCTGACAAATTAAACTTGACCAATTGATCATTAAACTGCATTAGATTTCAAAAAGAAAATAACTCTCACCGCTCCATGAAAATCACCCACATTTTGGTTTTAAACTACGACAGGTATGCATCTGCAATTTCTAAAGCCTAAACCAACCTACATGGATTACATTTGTGAATAAGGAAACCACCTGTGTTGCACAAGAATGTTTTTGAAACGATATTTATGAATCTGACATATAATCTTTACAGTTAAGCAGATCCCAAACAAGTACATATACATGCACAAAATATTTGGAATTAAGTTCCTTGGATCCTTCTCCAAGGAAAGAATACATTCCTTCATTATAACCCTCCTGTAACTCCTGTAAAAATGTGCCTTTGCCTACACATGTTTCAATCAATGCCTCATTACAAGGTTGCCGGTCCGGTAACAATGGTACCGGTAAGCTTGCCGGTACCATTGTTACCGGACCGGCAAACTATGAGTTCTGCTCGCGGGTGCCTTTCAGCCTGCCAGGTCTGACTTGGCGGACGGACCGGCACCCGCGATCAGACCTCGACGGATGCCCCGGCACCATTCATGAATGGTGCCGGTGCATCCGGCCTCCCCATTCCCATTGAGTCCAATGGGACTCAAATGGGAATGGGGAGTAAATATTACCTGCACCCGGAAATGGGGCTTTACAGGGTCCACCAGGGCTGGAATGCCCCAGTAAGTCCCTGTTGCCGGGTGCCAGTAAATTCATGACTCCGGCAGCAGCCGTGCCGGTATTTACTGCCGGAGTCATAATGAGGCCCAATATATCTGTTAAATCTGCACGATCTACTGTGAGCTTCTTCAGGAAATAAATCATATGCTCATTGATCCCAAATCTCCTTTCAAATGATGTGTACTTCTTTTTAAGGTCTATTGAATACATTGAATTTTGTTCTTATTTTTCTATTTCCTTATTCAAAATTCGATATAATCGGCCGTTTTTATGTCATCTTTGATGTCATGGGTGTTAGTCTGAGCAGTGCATGGTGGGGGTGCGAGTTATGGTTGCATAGCTTACCATAGGTGATAACTGTCTGTTGTTTTTCGTTTTTGCACTGCAACAATAATATTCCTTTAACAAAGTGTTGTATCTGAATTTCAAAGGTTTTTTATTACAAGAAAATAACTATAACGTCCCTTTAACAAAGTTTTCCTCTGAATTACAAAGGTTTCAATTAAAGCAACCTAATCATAACATCCATTTGGCAAAGTTTTCTTTGCATTTCAAAGGTTTTTATTGGAGCATCTTAACCATAATGTCCCTTTAACAAAATGATGCCACTGAATTTCAACGGTTATATAGCCGAAGGAGTTTCATGATATTCCGGCAGTGTGTGTACGTTTTTAATAATTCGACTTTCATCCTATATGAAAGAATTATAAATGCCCTTTAACAAACACATTTTTTGAAGCACATACTGATGTGTGTAACTCTGAGCAGCACATGCTGGGGATGCAAGTCATGGATGAATTGCTGAGGGCATGAGTCTCAACCAAGAATTTAGCCCCTCCAAACTATCATCAATATCCAATGGACCTAGCCAGCAGCATGGTCCAGTGCCACTAAACTCCTATAATAGCATCATGGGCCACCGTCCATGGTTTGTAGCCATGGAGCATGGGCTTCAGCCATATCACAAGACCCACCAACCAATCTACAGTAGAATTTGGGCACGGCAACGTAAGCATAACTCGTCTTTAATAACATTTTTTCAGTGAATTTCAATGCTTTTTCTTTTATAACTGAAGCTGTTTCATTCTGTTCCAGCACTGTATGAAAGTTATTAAAAATTCATCTTTAAAATATATCAACCAACTATGCTGTTCCCTTAACATCCATTTTGCAATTCCCCTTAAGGTGTGTCACTTAGAGCAACACATGCTGAGGGTGCAGGCTATGGCTGAAGTGCGTGGGGCATGAGGTATAGCCATGCCGCAGGCTGAACCAAACCACCTACAACAGAAGTTGGACCTAGCCTGCAGTCTGGTGCAGTTCCCACTATACTATAATGGGACCATTGGTGACTCTCCAGGGCTTGTGGCCATGGCCCATGGCCACAAACCCTGCAGCATGGGTTTCAAAGAAGTCGCTGCCCGTCCGTAAAGCAACTTGTTGAGAGTGGGTTTATCCTGCAGCCTAGCCCAGTGGGCACAATACTACAATTGTCAAACTGTAGCCAACTGTCCATGACTTGTGGCCACAGCCCTAGGGTATGGGCTCAGCCATGTTGCAGGCCCTGTAAGCATCTCAGAGTAGACCTTGGGCATTGTGGCAGGCAAGGCCAAGTGGCCACTTTAATCCCATAAATGGTCCCCTGGTGTCAGTGGCCAGTGGACAGATTGCCCAAGGCATGATCACTATTATTTTTTAACTAGAATTTGGTGCTTTTTAAAAAATGGAATAAAGGATGGTTTAACACCAAATTTGCAAAAGCACAGTTTTGGGACTTGGCTGAAGGTCCTTGCACAACTTTGGTGAAAAACCATGCTGTGGTGTGGGCTGCAGTTTCGACAGCATTTTCTTCCCCATTCAAGTCAATCCAAATTTTAAAAGTTTTGGGCGACTCCACACCTTAATGAAGCTGTATCAAACTTTCCAAAAAGAAACTTGTACAGATTCATCAAATGGCACAAAAGTTATAAAGCAGCCCGAAAAGTGTTCTTCCATTGAGGAAGGCATCTAAATCATACCTATTGTGAATATCACAGCAATGTCCCTGAACATCTGAGATGTTCACAGACTTTGGAAAAGAAAATCACGAATTTTTCTTTTCTAGACATTTTCCACCCCATCGTCACCACCTCTGACTTCCCCAGAGGATTTCTAATTTCTAAAACAAGTGTGATTTTGTGTTTTTGAATATTTTCTCACTGTGATGTTTCGGAACTACGGAAGCATTTTGCAATTCCAACATGGCATCGTTTTCCAAGTTTTGCCACATTTCTCAATTGACCAATCACCACATTTACGCCATGTCTGCAAACCATTACGTGGCTTCCTGATTGATCCACAGTGTCAGTTTGCATCGAATCAGGAAGTGAGTAAGTGAAATGAATCCAGACCGCACACATTTTCTTTGCCTACTTTTTGGGTATTTTTTTTTATCTGTTGGACGGATTAACACCAAATTTGCAAAAGCACGCTTTTGGGACCAGACTGTCGCTCCTTGCATACGTTTGGTGCAAGTCCTTCAAGCAGTTTGTCTGTAGCACAAGCAAAATCGGTTTCCCACATAATTTTGAATTTCAAAAAATGGGTTGCGTTGAGTTGGGTCAATATTTTGTTTGCAAAGTTTCATGCAGATTCGTCAAACGGCACCAAAGTTATACGCCTCCCAAAAACTGCTCATCCTATGGGAAATCCAACTTAAATAACCATTTCTATATCATAAAGCGTATTCTGAACATGACAAATTTTTAGCACTAGTGATGTCACTTCCTGTAATGTCACCAAAGTCAAATGTCATGTAACATCCCTTCCTGAGTTATTGTTTTTCACATGATCTCACTTCCACAACCCTAACATTTTGCTGAATTGATTTCCATGTGTGCTAGTGGAGATAATGAAGTGTGTACAATGAAATTTAATTAGAATTTAAATGATAATTTTAGTGTTTTGAATTGAAAGATTTTTTTAATGTATTGTATTGATGTTTTTTTCTAAGTAATGTGCTTAAAGTTTTAAACAAATTAAACCAAATGCACAGTAAAAAAATGGAGTACTTTGCATGTCTGGATTATTTCATGCATAGTACAACTTAAAAAAAACAAGTAAAAATAATGTTATGTTGGCACTAAAGAGATTGAAGATAATGTTGTTGACTCCCTTAATTATAAACTCTGGAAGCAGGAACCTTAAATCCTGGTTTCTCCACTTGACCACATTGGGTCTACCATGAATGGAAAGTGTAAATGTCCAGCAGGACTTCTACCCTTTCAATTGATGGTGCACTCCATTTTCAGCAATTTGTATGGTGCAAAGGAGGGATTCAATACAACTTGCGTTTAGCGCCATCTCCCTTCCTCTCTGCAATACAAATGCTCCAGAATTTGCGGCAGCCTGCAGTTTCATGCCGACGTAAATGCTGGGGCTCCCTCGAGAGCCTGCCAGCTTTATGCACCAGCAGAAAGTAGGCAGATTCCATACAGATCCATTGTAAATGCTGCCTGTCATAAGAGCATGGCAGGCAGCATTTACAATTAAATGCTGCCTGCCATGCAAACATGGTAGGCAGCTTTTTTGTTGTTGTTGCTGCAAATACCTTAATCACTTAGAAATGATTTAGTTCTTTATGTGTTACAGAAAGGATCTGGCTCAGACATTGTCTTAAGGACATCTTATAAAAAATGCTAATTGCATGCATGGGACCACCAGCATTAGCGCTTAAGTGCTGTTGGGTCCTATACTTGTAATTTTCAACTGTTGCAAGGTGGGGTAAAAGCAAGCTCACCTTTCTTCACTCTTTCCTTTTCCCCGCCACATGCCGTCTGAAAACTATGCTTTGCAGGTGGCATTTACCAATGGATTCCTATAGAATCTGCCTGCAGTGGATTTCTGCACCTGCATGAATATGGCTATGTTATGCAGATGTAAAACTAATTTCCTTTCAAGACAGAGGAGAAACGCTCGGCAGAGTTCCTAACTCTGCTTTATGCCCCTTCTCAGACTTGAAAGCAGATGACAATGTGGCAGGAGAGGAAAATGGGACCCTAAAGCATTATGCCTTGCTTTTATACCTTGATTTCCCACTCGATCACAGATAAAATGAACCTGATAGTGTTTCCCCTAATATAACGCTAAGAAGTCATTTTTAGAATACGTTGCGATTTACAATCGGGTCATTTTTCTAAAAGTGGTAATTTCATGCAGTGGACCACCAACATTGTTGAGTCCGGTGGAGTAACTTTGCTGAAAATGTTGGGGCGGACATGACAACTGAAGGAAAGGGGTGGGGTGGAGAGACGGCGGATAGTGGATCTGAGGGATCGTTTCGGCCAAATTGTAAAAAAAAAAATTGGTTGAATGGTAAATTTGACCGAATTTGGTCACCACCATTAGTCCGAAGCCTAAGATACTGAACATGAAGAGCAGTGGTTGCAGGGGTGGCCCCCTCAGCACATGTTCAGTATTTCATGGCTTCAGCGATTGCAGCGGTGTTGCCCGCTTACTCAGATTTGGTGGCATGGAACCTAAAAAAAAAAAAAGAAAAGGGACGCTGCAGCGTCAGATCTGATCCGCGTTAAAGGGATGCATCTGACGCTGCAGGTTACGGCAGAGGCAGCGGATGGAGAAAACATAAGTGGGGGGTTTATGGGTGTACTGGCGGTTTGAGGGGACATGGTTTGTTTTTCTGGACCAAAGTAAAAACGTATTTGCAGCGAAAATGATCACGGTTACTTCCGCCGTGATTTTGTACTTCGGTAAAACAACCTAAATCCATGAGGGTTAATCCTAAACTACTACACCTCAAGAGTCCATTGCGGACACTCTGTTATAACTTTCATATGGCTGGTGGCATATCTTTAAAATTCAATTGGGTCCACACACATCTTCAGCCGGCCCGCATGCACCCAGTGACACAACATAACATTCACAAACTTAATTCCAATAGAACATACAAACAATGCATTATTTATCATTCATTCAGACACAAAAGTCAACAAACATATGCTTGCACACACTTTCACTCACACACAAATGCACCCAGCACCTCCACTGACATACACTGTGCGCACACAACATTTATATGTACATTTACAATAACACATGGAAACAGTGGTGCAACATCCACTGAGCAGACCAGACTTTATCACCACCTGATACCTGAAATGTTGGGGCACGTTGACTTGACCTAGCTGAACTATAAATCCATGGCCAAAAGGACCAGATTCACTGCAATGTCAGCAATTTGCCTGACTTTTCCTTTCATTCAAAGGCAGAAACCATTGGTTAATGCAGTGCAGTGGGTGACCAAGTATAATTGGTATGGATTTTTAAATACCATATATCTCCAACCTTGGGTTTTGCACAGCACCTTATATGTCTACGTGCTGATAGAATTTTTTTCTACAAGATTCTGACTGATTAAAATTAAGGTATGTTTTCCTGTGTTCAAATGGCGGCTCCAAGCAGTGTAGTACCGAGCTGGAGAGTCGCAAGGCAGTGGTCAACCTGCACCCCCCCGTAGCTCTTTTAAGAGCCAGACCGGGACATTTGTCATTGGAACACCTCTCCCATTCGGCACCTCAAAGAGGGTGCCCAACGGCAAAAGTGTCCCGCTGACCTTTCATCCAGGGCTACAACCAAAAGGCCCCCTCAGCCCCCCCTTCCTCCTAGCAACACCTCTGTAACGCTCACCTGGTATCCACGGGGACGTCACTCAGCCTGTTCTGACCTCTTACGACCTCAAGCCCTTCCCTGGAGTCTACTCGACTGGAGACTGGACTTTGTTTTCTTGGAAAGTGTGCTCTCCGTCCTGCTTTCAGCGCAGGGGCGCGTTGATTGATGCGGGCTCGTTGCTGCCTAGTTACTTCACTGGCAAGAGTCCGACAGGTCAGTATAATGAGTCTTTTGAACAGTTCTCCGGGGATTGCGATGTGCTGTTGAGATGAGTAGCGCTGAAGGTGAGTGAGAGCGTGATGCGCAATGCAACCCTTTCGTATTTGTATTGAACTGAGTTCTTTTTCTGTGTCTTTTAGGTGCCGCGACGTTTTCAGCGTTGATGCCGGTTATGAAGAAGAAATGCAGTGAGTAAGCGTGGTATGCGGCGCCTCTAGATGTTTCCACGCTAACCTGGAGTGTCTTTTCCCTCTTGCAGATGGATGAGAAGTTCCGGAGGCAGAGTTCCCTCAGAGCGGCTGGGATTCAGGTAAGAATTTCAAGCTCGTACAGTCTTTAAAAATAAGCAAAGATTTGCTGAATGCTTACTAATGCCTTTTTTCTGTTCTTTTCCCTTTTCCTTAGGAAGCGGCATGCCGGGGTGGGAATGACACCGCCGAAGATGCCCGCAGAACAGAAAAAGCAATGAATGATGGGCAGAAACGCCGCAAGGTAAGGCTGTTCCTATTGGTGTTCTTGTTCTTGCAGGAGCTGAGCACAGAAGAAAGATGCAGGCCTACTGGAGACCGATCCGAACACGGTGAACGCATGTGAAAGCATGTTTCTCAGCCTGAGCGTGGCTTAAATAGTCTCTGGGTATCCCAGGCGTCTCTGGGCTGAACCACACCCAAAAGACTAGACTGCACATGCAGTTCTGGGAATCGAAATATGTGGGAGCATCCATCTTGTCCCCATCAATGCAATACAAGTCCAAACCCCAATGTTATCCTATGGGAGTGAGTGAGTCTGGTGCCACAAGCGCGAAGTCTGACTCCAAGTGGGTCTTTGGAGGGATGGAGAGGCCCTTGAGGGCCATGTAGGTGATCGTGGCCTGGCTCCAGCCTGACATCTTGGAGAGCTGGGGACATGAGGGGCAGCAATAATAATAGCCTCTGACGCTCATTGTCCTGGCAGCAGGACACCTTACCGTTCCGAATGGTAGAGGTGTCCCGCTTCCAGGACAATGTCCCAAGGAGCTCCGGGCAGCAGAGGGTCCTCACGTTGCTCTGTATAAACAGAGTATTACAATGTGAGCCATTACTCATTGACGGGAGGGAGGGGTGTACTATTAGCAGAGACTTTTGTCCCTTTAGAAATGGGAATGGGAGTGAGTGATCAGAAGTGAGAAGGGTGCATAATGTTGCATGCTTTATGAAATAATCACCATGGCTTTAAAACCCAAGGAGGATTTGTTAGGCTCACATTAATCCGCGTGATGCTATTGTGTCTTTGCATGCAGAATGGGGAGAATTAAACTAAAGCCATACTCCCATTGCTCAACATATTTCTATCACAATGTATATATTGCATGGTTAGTTTACTATGAAAGGCTAGTTTATTATTTGTATTTGTATTTATTGCATTTTATATAGCACTTTTAGCCAAAGCATTACATTACATTATGTAATGTGGTTTGTTTCCAATGCATTGCTATAAATAATTATATGTTATATGTATTATATAAATAATAAGCACATGAAATGTAAAGCAAAACCTTAATAAATGTTTATATCAACTAAGTCTGGAAAGATGTGTAAGGCCGCTTAAATTATCCACATCCCAGTTTCACCATTTAACCAAGTGTGGGATCCTGATCAAATTATTACATCATATTGATCCTTATCTGCATCTCTGCAAGTGACTCTGATTCACTTCAAAGCGTATGTTAATGTATCATGCTATTATAACGGAAAAGCCTAATGACTATAGAGTTGCTCCACATATAACAAAAGTGCAATTTAGGTATTTTGCACCACAAAGTTATTTGTCATTTGGCTTATTTATGGCAACTTATTCTTAAGTCACTTCCATGGTTCCTCAAAGTATCAAAGACTGATGATGTGCCTTGCAATGTCCTTTTCTGTGAAGTCACTTCTGTTGGTGCAATCCATATGCTAATTAAGAAGTTTGCATGTATTTTGCCTCAGAGGGCTTGGACAAAGCTCCCCAACAAACATACAGCATATACCCAGAAGAGGAGATCCCCTCCATGAGATCCCCTCGCACGCATGTTACCACCCTTACGGGGACTATTGGTTAGCGGCCTCACTGACCTAGCCCCATGTAAAGGGGCTCTCCTCTCGGGAGAAAATATGCTATCTAAAGGATCGTCACATACCCTTCCCCATCTATCCCCATAGTAAACCGGGACAAGGAGTCAACATTTCCCTGTTGCCCTCCCTTCCTGTGCTCACCGTGAAAACAGAATGCTGTAAGTCCAAAAACCAGCGCATAATGTAGGGGTTCATGACTTCACGTAGACTAAGCCAGGTCAGGGAGGAGTGGTATGTCACCAATGCTAACTTGCAACCAGTCAGGTAATATCACAGATGTCCCACAGCCTTCTTTATTTAATTTAATTTATTTGCATTTAGCTCAAATAATGAACTTTTACAAACATTTCATTTAAGACAATCAAATGTACATAGTACCAAAAACAAACAATATAAATAAACATTTAGGTAATAATAATTATACTTAAAACACTGACCATTTAAGACAGACAGAGAATCAAACTAACAGGCTTACTGCTCTGTAAACACAAGTCGTTCAATCACAAGTCATTCAATCAATCAGCATCTTGGGTCTGTAACTCATCTATAACTCATGTCTTGGGGCTTCAACTGTCACTTGAATTGCTGATTCTGCCTCAGTTATAGGTAAGGAAGATAGTGATTAAACCCACCTTTATTTAAACAGATATACTTTAATCAGACACCAGAGTCGATACAATGCTATCTGGACCAGTTTAGAGTCGGAATTCAAACAATAATTCCAGAAGTCGTTGGTTTTAATAGAGTCGTAGCAGCTCACGAAGTGTCCCAGAATGCACATATACACCAGATACCTGCTTGTAATTTCGTAATGTTTTGAGATGGGCATAGTTACTTAACCAGTCCCATTGTTCCATCTTCTTAATAAAGATAAGACCTCAAATTGCCTGCCCCAATCAGCTGGAAACATTCTTCATTCAGACTCTGGTAGTCTTTCATTTTCATTTTATTTTTCCCGTTTTGTAAGTCACCATAACTTTGTCCTAGTATGCCCAACAAAGGGCACTTAGTCTCACTCCTTGATTTATTAAAAAGCATCCCTCCGCCAATAAATATCTGAGTCTTCAGGAAAACCAAACCTAATTCAAGCCTCATGTAGGCCATTGAGGGGGCTGGTGGGAGGCTCAACATTTTCCTCCAGAAGATACCTTCTATAGCTTCCAGCCAAGATAGTTTCCTCATGGGGAGGAATTTATGCTCATACAGAATAGCAGGCACAACATTCTACTGATAGAGTTTGAGTATTCCCTCAATACTGTACCCTGCTGTCTGTCTGGAGAATCTTTTGATAATATAGGTTAGTTGGCCGGCTTTTCACCTCTTGCTTTCCATAATTGTATGATAGTTACCACAGGCGGACAGCTCTAGGCCCAGGTAGATGTAACTGCCCACATATTCAATTTTTCCTAAACCAGATTCTAGGTTAGCCCAGTGAATTTTTGGCCATCATTTTGGTCTTTCTCATGTTGATAGCTAAGTTTTTTTGTTGACATATTTTCGAAACGGGCACTAAACTTGCTTTTCATGCCAGTGATGGTACGGTCCATTTGGACCAAGTCGTTGACGTATAGAACACTGGTTACTAAGCTGGTACCAATTTTTGGTAGACAGCCTATTTCAGACAGAACTGGTTTGGAAGATCTGATAAATAAAGATTAAACAATAGGGAAGTCAGCAAACAGCCTTGCTTGACTCCCCTGTTAGTATTCACCAGTATTGACAGGGATCCCGCATCATCCAATCAGACTTGCACTCCAGTGTTCGTATGCAGACTGATTATTATGTCCAAAAGCCAGTCGGGGCATCCCAGCATACTCAACTTCTGCCACAGTGTACCGCAGTTGACAGAGTCAAACACGGCAATAAAGATTAAACATAATGCTGGTTTACCGCTTCTGGCAGATTTCTGGATCAAGGAATCTATTTTGTGTTGTACTTGTGCATTGTACTTGTGTGTTGTACTTGGTCCAGGATGAAAACCAGTCTGAGTAGAGTGCAGTATATTACAGTCCTCAACCCACCTCTGCATTGCATTCAACACAAATGATGCAAACAATTTCCCTGTTACATCGGGGAGTGAGAGCAGCCAATCATTTTTCTATGACAATGTATATATTGCATGGTTAGTTTACTATGAAAGGCTAGTTTATTATTTGTATTTGTATTTATTGCATTTTATATAGCACTTTTAGCCAAAGCATTACATTACATTATGTAATGTGGTTTGTTTCCAATGCATTGCTATAAATAATTATATGTTATATGTATTATATAAATAATAAGCACATGAAATGTAAAGCAAAACCTTAATAAATGTCTATATCAACTAAGTCTGGAAAGATGTGTAAGGCCGCTTAAATTATCCACATCCCAGTTTCACCATTTAACCAAGTGTGGGATCCTGATCAAATTATTACATCATATTGATCCTTATCTGCATCTCTGCAAGTGACTCTGATTCACTTCAAAGCCTATGTTAATGTATCATGCTATTATAACGGAAAAGCCTAATGACTATAGAGTTGCTCCACATATAACAAAAGTGCAATTTAGGTATTTTGCACCACAAAGTTATTTGTCATTTGGCTTATTTATGGCAACTTATTCTTAAGTCACTTCCATGGTTCCTCAAAGTATCAAAGACTGATGATGTGCCTTGCAATGTCCTTTTCTGTGAAGTCACTTCTGTTGGTGCAATCCATATGCTAATTAAGAAGTTTGCATGTATTTTGCCTCAGAGGGCTTGGACAAAGCTCCCCAACATACAGAGACGCAATTAAAAACATATATTTTTTTTAAAGTACCTCTGCTCTGCTTTCAAATGCCACCCGAGCCACCTCTTACGTTAAACCGACCTAACCTCTTCGCACTCACGCGCCTCCAGACAGAAACCAGGAACTGAATGAGCTGCCTTGTTCCTGTCTGTGTGTCACATGAACACAAAGCCGGAAATCGATGCTCTGTGCTGCTGGCCCCCGGAAGTGCTGCTGCTACCGTGACAGCACAGGCGCCAGGCCCTGCAACACCCAGTTCAGCACCCTGGCTGCTGACTTTGAGTCAGGCCAGCCAGGGTGAGGGACTGAGACACGAAGGGCATCACAGCCCTGAATGTGTTGCAGCGCGGCTGCCAGGCATCTTTGCATTATGTAATGAGACAGCGCAAGCCTTGCTGAGCACCCCAGCCGGGCTTGCACTGTCCAATTACATAACTGATGATTGCGGCCCCCCTGCCCTCCCTCCAAAAGATGGGGGGGACAAAAAGGCATGCCACAGAAGTTGTGGGGGACAAAACCCCTTTTCCCCCCTATAATTACGCCCATGGTTGAGTCCCAGCATGCAATCTTAAACAGAGTAGAAAATGAACAGTAAAAACATGCGAAATTGTCTATACTTATTCATTTGGATCTCGATTTTGTAAAATAAAGTAAATGGGTCTGCAAGTTAAGCCTCTCAACAAGCATTTAAACGCCCTAAATGCAGACAGATTCCATAGGAATCCATTTGTTTGGGGCGTAAAACAGGGAGACATTATAAGGTGAATGAGCAATTAATTCTAAAATATAACAAATCCGTTGTGTAGCTTTATTCCTTCTTCAAATGCATGTAAGTGCAAAACTAATGTAAACAGCTTTTGCCTTTTTTTAACCTTACTTTTGCATCCCATTGCTTATCAAATGGTCCCAATTGACTTATCAATAGTGATCATTTAAAGTGCAGACTTCAAGCTGTATTCTAGGCCACACCACAAATCCTTCCCTTCCCCCATGCCCTTTTTAGCAACTTCACTGTCATCTCTTTTTTTCACATTGATCCTCATTTCCCATAGAATGTGAACTGCACGCAGGCGGCCACCAACTTTCACACTTACGTATCGTTGGTTCCCCTGCATGTAATTTTGAACATTCAAAAGATTCAGGCATTAACATAGAGTGCAGAGTTGGGGTTTACAGGGGCTGTGTCTCCCAATTGCTTGCATATACCCAGAAGAGGAGATCCCCTCCATGAGATCCCCTCGCACGCATGTTACCACCCTTACGGGGACTATTGGTTAGCGGCCTCACTGACCTAGCCCCATGTAAAGGGGCTCTCCTCTCGGGAGAAAATATGCTATCTAAAGGATCGTCACATACCCTTCCCCATCTATCCCCATAGTAAACCGGGACAAGGAGTCAACATTTCCCTGTTGCCCTCCCTTCCTGTGCTCACCGTGAAAACAGAATGCTGTAAGTCCAAAAACCAGCGCATAATGTAGGGGTTCATGACTTCACGTAGACTAAGCCAGGTCAGGGAGGAGTGGTATGTCACCAATGCTAACTTGCAACCAGTCAGGTAATATCACAGATGTCCCACAGCCTTCTTTATTTAATTTAATTTATTTGCATTTAGCTCAAATAATGAACTTTTACAAACATTTCATTTAAGACAATCAAATGTACATAGTACCAAAAACAAACAATATAAATAAACATTTAGGTAATAATAATTATACTTAAAACACTGACCATTTAAGACAGACAGAGAATCAAACTAACAGGCTTACTGCTCTGTAAACACAAGTCGTTCAATCACACGTCATTCAATCAATCAGCATCTTGGGTCTGTAACTCATCTATAACTCATGTCTTGGGGCTTCAACTGTCACTTGAATTGCTGATTCTGCCTCAGTTATAGGTAAGGAAGATAGTGATTAAACCCACCTTTATTTAAACAGATATACTTTAATCAGACACCAGAGTCGATACAATGCTATCTGGACCAGTTTAGAGTCGGAATTCAAACAATAATTCCAGAAGTCGTTGGTTTTAATAGAGTCGTAGCAGCTCACGAAGTGTCCCAGAATGCACATATACACCAGATACCTGCTTGTAATTTCGTAATGTTTTGAGATGGGCATAGTTACTTAACCAGTCCCATTGTTCCATCTTCTTAATAAAGATAAGACCTCAAATTGCCTGCCCCAATCAGCTGGAAACATTCTTCATTCAGACTCTGGTAGTCTTTCATTTTCATTTTATTTTTCCCGTTTTGTAAGTCACCATAACTTTGTCCTAGTATGCCCAACAAAGGGCACTTAGTCTCACTCCTTGATTTATTAAAAAGCATCCCTCCGCCAATAAATATCTGAGTCTTCAGGAAAACCAAACCTAATTCAAGCCTCATGTAGGCCATTGAGGGGGCTGGTGGGAGGCTCAACATTTTCCTCCAGAAGATACCTTCTATAGCTTCCAGCCAAGATAGTTTCCTCATGGGGAGGAATTTATGCTCATACAGAATAGCAGGCACAACATTCTACTGATAGAGTTTGAGTATTCCCTCAATACTGTACCCTGCTGTCTGTCTGGAGAATCTTTTGATAATATAGGTTAGTTGGCCGGCTTTTCACCTCTTGCTTTCCATAATTGTATGATAGTTACCACAGGCGGACAGCTCTAGGCCCAGGTAGATGTAACTGCCCACATATTCAATTTTTCCTAAACCAGATTCTAGGTTAACCCAGTGAATTTTTGGCCATCATTTTGGTCTTTCTCATGTTGATAGCTAAGTTTTTTTGTTGACATATTTTCGAAACGGGCACTAAACTTGCTTTTCATGCCAGTGATGGTACGGTCCATTTGGACCAAGTCGTTGACGTATAGAACACTGGTTACTAAGCTGGTACCAATTTTTGGTAGACAGCCTATTTCAGACAGAACTGGTTTGGAAGATCTGATAAATAAAGATTAAACAATAGGGAAGTCAGCAAACAGCCTTGCTTGACTCCCCTGTTAGTATTCACCAGTATTGACAGGGATCCCGCATCATCCAATCAGACTTGCACTCCAGTGTTCGTATGCAGACTGATTATTATGTCCAAAAGCCAGTCGGGGCATCCCAGCATACTCAACTTCTGCCACAGTGTACCGCAGTTGACAGAGTCAAACACGGCAATAAAGATTAAACATAATGCTGGTTTACCGCTTCTGGCAGATTTCTGGATCAAGGAATCTATTTTGTGTTGTACTTGTGCATTGTACTTGTGTGTTGTACTTGGTCCAGGATGAAAACCAGTCTGAGTAGAGTGCAGTATATTACAGTCCTCAACCCACCTCTGCATTGCATTCAACACAAATGATGCAAACAATTTCCCTGTTACATCGGGGAGTGAGAGCAGCCAATCATTTTTATCCTGCTCTCTATTCCATTTTTAGTAAACGGGGAAAAGGATAGCTTGCTGCCATGTTTTGGGGAGCTCATCCTCTCTACAAATCTTGTTAAATAGGATTTTAAGAATCCCTGGCCATTCAGTTGGATTTGTCTTAAGTACGGCATTGGACAGTGCGTTTGGTCGGGATGCTCGTGAGCCCTTCAGATGTGTAATGGCAGTGTAGATATCCACGATATTGAGACTCAGTGGACAATGGTGGATCCTGGCAGAATTGGAGTTTGGAATCACTAGTAAGAGGGCAGTGCTTGATTTTAGGTTGTGTGATGGGAGGTAGGGTTTTATCTTCTTTTGTAGGTACGTTGGGCCGGTCTTGTGCACTGCTCAGTGGGTAATGCATAGGGTTTCGAAGAAGGCCCTCCATCTGACAGGGAGCCAGTGGACGGTGCGGAGAGCGGGGGAGATGTGGTCTCTGTGTCCCTGGGCAGGAAGGAGTTTGGCGGCAGCATTTTGGGGTGTTTGGAAATTGTTAAGTTGGTATGCCGGTGCACCCAGTTATAAGGAGTTGTCATAGTCCAGTCTCAACACAACAATAGACATAACAGCAGCAAGTCTGTTGGGATAGGTGAGGTAAGAAAAAAGCGTCTAAGGAGTTTGAGGTGCTAGTGGCAGAATTTTGATACATTATTGATCAGACATTATTGATCAGACGGGAGAGGGTTAGACCTGAGTTCATAGTGCAGCCAAGGTATTTTACTATTTTGGAAGGAGGGTGGGGGCCAATGGAAGGGGCCATGGGAGCGGTTGCGGGAGAAGGCAGTATTGACACACACCATGATTTCATTTTTATCAGGGTTCAAAAGGAGGTGGTTACTTGTCATCCATCGGTCAATATCACTGAGACATGCTTCAAGGTCGGTATGTGGGTTGGTGCTTGTTTTGGAAAGGAATTAAGAGGCCAGAGTGGTGTATGCTTCTGTGAGGTGAAAAACAAGGCAAAAGAATTGAATTCAACACATCACTATTAAATTCAAAACAGCCATGTATTGCATCAGAAACAGGAGGTGAGAAAATTCAATTCACATCCAATGAACATTTCTTATGACAAATTTGACTTGTTTTGGTAATTCATAGGATAATTTGGGTATCGTTGGCATAGTTGTAAAAGGAGAGGTTGCGTGCGCAGATGATTCCTTGTAAAGTGGTCAAATAGAGGTTGAAACGGAGACCAGAGAGGCAGGCGCTTTGGGGTACTCCAGTGCTCACAGCGTGAGAAGTTTAGACAAAAGGGGAAAGAAAGGCAATTTGTTTCCTGTTGCTGAGGAAGGAGGCAATCCATTTGAGTACTGAGCCACAGATTCCTAGGGAGTGGAGGTGGTCAAGGAGGATTGAATGGTTAACGTTGTCAAAGGCTGTTGACAGATCAGGGAGAATCAGTGCTGCGCAACCCTCAGAGTTTGCCACAACCTTGAGATCATCCCAGATCGAGATCAGAGTGGTTTCTGTTCCATGATGTGGTCTGAAGCTTGATTGTGTGGAGTCGAGGAGTTTGTTGGATTCTACGAAGCAGTTGATCTGGGAGTACGCATTCCGATCAATGAGTTTCACAAGAAATATGGTGTTGGAGATCGGCCTGTAATTCTTAGGGTCAAGGGGGTGTTGAGGGATGCCTTTTTTAGAAGCTGTTTGAAATGCGCTATTTTAAAGGCTTCTGGAAAGGTGTCAGAGGTGAGGGAGACATTTAGTATGAATCTTGCATGTTCTCCTGCTCAGTTAGATGAGAATATTTCTTTCAGAAGAGAGGCAGGGCAGGGGTCGAGGGGGGATCCAGAGGGTCTGCTGCCGGATAATAGGTCTAGGCACTCGTCTCTCGAGATGTGTTGGTAGGAGTCGAAGATTGGCATTGTGGGCGTTGGGGCAACTGGATCAGGAGGGGTGTATGTAGGGCAGGGGGTGAGGGTGGAACATTTAGTGTTAAGGGTTGCCATCCTGGCAAGTGCAGTGCTGTAGAAATGTAGTGAGAGGGAGTTGCAGAGTGTTTGTGTGGGACTGGGTTGGGTAGTTGTGCAAGTCGGAGATGAACTTGTGGAGCTCTTTGCTGCTATTGCCACATGTGGAATACATCTGTTGCCACTGAGTGTACTTTTGAGTGTATCTCCTTCTGTGTAACCATTTTTATATTCATTTTTATGCTTCTTAGTCCATGCCTCCACTTGCCACCCGTAACCACCAGCCTGTTTTTCTTTTCTGATGTTACATCACAACCAGCACTTTGCTTCACGAACTTCAATCTCAAAGACATTCTTATGCTTAAAGGTATGTATCACCAACTGTCTTTGACCAGAAGACCCAGACTCAGACGCGAGTAAGCTTAGATGTTCACCCATTTCGGATACACTATTTGAGGCAAACAGTAGTAGCCTGTTACTAAAGAGCTGGTGTCACAGCCTCATAGTTTTTTGAATATTCTTTGGAGTCCAACATATCCGATTTCCAGGCTGATTTACTTAAACCCCCCTTCACCAACTTGTCTCCTTCACAAATCACTCATACTCATGGTAAGTGCCAAGATGGAACGATCTCTGAAGTGTGTGGCACAGACTACTAAGGACTCTACATTCTCTGCACAGTCATTACTGGTGAAGAAATAGTCCAGGGTGGATGATTTGGTGTTCATTTGCCAGGTACACTACCCTGTACTATCTCCTGAGTCTCTACCATTCAACATCGTCAGCCTCCACTCTTTAAAAAGTAATACCCATTTCTCCCCCTTGCTGTCTCCCCTCTCTTTTTTGTCATCACGCTAACAGAGCTAACAAAGTTGTAGGAACCACCTTGTCAGGGTCCCTACAACAGGCGTTTAGATCCCCCACTATTAGGATAAACTCATGGCCTGCTGTGATCAGCCAATCTGCACACAGAGAATCAATACATTCAAATATGACTTCCAAATCAGTTGAGGCAGGGCACACATATACATTGACAAGAAGCATGGCAATGGGTATTACCCCCCAACCACCACAACCTCAATATGCATCACATTTATGATTCTGACAATCAGTATTATGCTCTGCACAATACTTCCTACAATTAGGCCACCAAAGGGATGTCCTTGTGTACCTTTCCCGGCCAATTCCTCTAGTTGGATTCTTTTCGTGAGCCATGTCTCTTGAAGTAAGTAATATTATGTCATATTCGTAAAGGAGGGGAAGAGAGCCTTTGGGGTTCAAAACATTATCATGGCCTCTGGTGTTCGTTAACAAACATATCTTGAACAATTCCCAGCCCAATGCATCCTCTAACAGCTGCCCCTTCCCCGTAGCACCAGATGTTGAAGCAGCCAGTCCACCTTTAACAGTCTGGAAAAATGTCTGCACATCATCTTGTTTCATTGGGGGCACGTGGGATGGGCAGTCCACAATGTAGCCCAGGTTTAAAATCAATGCTCGATGGGTTATAATATGGGCTGAAACCTCAGGGGTGACACAGTGGACACGTACATAATTTTGATCTTTTCAGGCCATCAGTTCCACAAAGCTGAAGTCAGATGAGGATATAACACAGAGGGCAAGAACCTTTTTGCATTCTATCATAACCACAGATCTTTTGGTACTTTTGTCTGTGAAGGTCGAGGGCCCTCTACCCATTGTAAAGGTGTTAATGTCCAGAGTAGGGGACTTACATTCCAGGTTTTTACGTGCCACCACCAGGACTGGGAGCATGGGAGATTGTCTCAACCCGGATTGTGGCTGGGTTTGCAGTACCCCAGCAAATGTAATTTGTCTAAGAGTGGACTGATGATCGTCGGAATCCCTGGCTGATGGCTCTACTACGTTACTCCCCGTAGGTTTATCAATCGGAATCCCATCCCCAATTAGCCAGCTTGTTAGAGTACCGGCTGACTTCTGAAGACTTTGCTGCTAACGAGCAACTTTCTTATTTTCCTTCTTGTTAGTCTACTGTTCAGAAGATATGATAGTGGAGTTTAGGGGTTCAGGTGTTACTAATTTAATTGATGAAGGAGGGTCTCCATTAAGGGTTGCTGTATTGCAGGTTTGTGCCCGCTTTGCCAACCTTCTCTCCTTTCTAGACATGTAGATGTAAGACTCAGGAAGGTTCTCTTCCTTTGGGTTCATGGCCACAGGGTGTGTAGATGTAAGCAGGTTTTTGCTGGGGCAGTCAGTGGTTCGTGGGTTGTTCAACTCCAACGCTAAATTGCTGTTCGAAAGCCAAATACACCCCAAACCTTGCAGTTGCTTATAAAAAGACTCTATAGCTCTGCCCTGTTTTTGCACTCCTTCCAAAATCATTCCACACAGTTTTAGCAAGATTTTTACTGCAAAGTGCAACACCCACGTAGATGTTCTGTTTGTGTCCATTTGGCCTGCCTCATCGCTACTATGTGCTGTATTCTTTGATTGCATCTTCATTGGTGGAAAGTGGAAACAAATCAGGTGAGGCTGAAAGATGCTCACTCCCCTTCTGAGGCACAGGAGTGTGGACGTTGGGAGGGATGAACTCTGATATCGAAATTACTTCCTGATTTGGGTCTGGACCCCCAATGTCTACTATTAAGTCCATTTCTCCAACACAGGACCCTGCAGGGTATAACAAGTGCCAGGGGTGAATTATTGTCAATGTCTCCGAAATCTGAATTTGATCCATTTAGGTTTTCGCCTACCTCTTCATTACCGGTTTCAAATAGGGCAGGCTTACCCCCTTGATCAGGGTGATAATAATCTGTGATTCTTCCTAGTATGAGGGAGGGAACGGTTTTAGCAGCGGAAACCCCCTCAGTAACACCATTATCGGGGATATTTTTCATGCCAGTGTCCACACGTGTTGCTGCTTTACCATAGGGCTTATTCTTTCTAAGGTTGTAAGTCCTGGATTTATTTGTGACTTTACCTGGCATGTTCCGCACTCTGTGGAGCTTCTGGTCGTTGATACAACGAGCCTCGCTTCTGCTGCCGCTCTGTCGCCAAGGCGTTGCTGCACCATAACACTCGGCTTACTCCACTCCACTCAACGCACTTCACGCTGCCTCATATGTAATAAGCAGTCCTCTGAGTGAAAGGGCCAGCAGGGCACAATGTTTTGCAATGTGGCAATGTTGTCTGGAGCTCAAGCCATGTCCTTCCACACCCGTTAACACTCTGTTTACTTCACCCTTTGCCTACTTAATAACAAGGACCTTCAATTCTATGGTGGCATATTTCTATCACAGGAAAACAGTTTTTGACTCGGACAGAGGACTAGATGTTCTATTCCATCATGGATGTGTGATACGACTGCCTTAAGACCAAGCTTTGAAGCATCCGTCTGCAGAATAAACTCTATTGAAATTGGGTACCTTAAGTACCAGTTCATTGCAGAGGATGTGTTTACGAGTTTTGAAACTAGCCTGGTCTTGTTTGTCCCACCTGAATTTCTGTGGTTCAGCATTTTTTAGTTGACTGGTCAAGCAAGAGGTGATGCTCCAATAAATTGGGATGAACCACTGATAATAGTCTGGTAGGCCTATGAATGCTCTTAACTCCCTTTTGTTCTTAGGATGAGGAGTTTCACTAACTGTTTTAACTTTCTCGGCTTGAGGTCTTACCATGCCATTCCCCACAAAGAAACCTAGATCCCTTACAACGGACTGAGCCAAGTGGCATTTCTTTGGCTTATCTGTCAAAACCTTCTGTTTCAGGGCTCTTACAATTTCATACAAGTGATGTAGTTGTTCCACCCAGGTCTGACTATGGATTACGATATCATCAAGATATGCACCGCAAAAGCTGGAATAGGGTCACCATATATTATCCATAAGTCATTGGAAAGTCACTGGGCGCTATGGAGTAAAAAAGATAAGACTCAAAACTGGAGTAATCCACTGTGAGTGGAGAAGGCAGTTTTTCTTTGTCCTATAGGTTCAATGGCACCTGCCAATAGCCCTTAGACAGATCAATCAGGGAAATGAAAACTGCAGATCAAAGTGTGTCCATAAGCTCATTGATTCAGGGCATTGGGTAATTGTCAACATTACTTTCTATCATCTTTCTACTATAAAGTTATGACTTTAGTTTGCGGAGTCCCTCAAGGCTGCGATCTATCTCCCAATCTGTTTAACATTTATATTCAGCCACTTGTCAGGCTCATCCACTCCCACGGCTCCATGTGCTATTCCTACAGCGACGACACGCAAATTATCTTGCAACTTGATCTCTCCTCTTCTGACACATCTGCATGGCTGAGGAACTGCCTTGGTGCCGTGGGGTGGTGGATGGCCGGGAAATGGCTAAATCTTTATGCTGAGAAAACAGAGATACTGGTTGTATGATGTTCTGATCCTTCCTCTAGTGGACCCTTGACTTTTGGCCTTACATTCTTGTGCCTTTCCCTTCTCCAGTTGCGGTGGTGAAGGATCTAGGTGTAAAAATCTCTGCTTCTCTGTCGATGAAGGACCAGGTCTACACTATTTGTCAATCTTGTCAATTAAAGATGGAGATTCTTTGCAAGGTTTTTCCTTTTATTCCTTCATGCTTTCATGCCCCAGTGGTCTCCTCTCTGGTTCTTAGTAATATTGACTACTGCAATTCCCTCTACCTGTCACATCAAGCTTATTTGCTTTGCAGCCTTCAGTTGTTACAAAACATGGCTACCAGGGTGATTCTTCATCCTCCATTTGGCTCTCGTATGACCACACTCCTACACCAATTACACTGGCTCCTGGTAGAGAAACGTGTTCTACTCAAGTCTCTATGTATAGTGCACAGAGCTTTCTATAAAATTGGAGGTGAATACATTCAGGCCAAATTCTGTCCCTATATTCCTGCCAGGGCACTGCGCTCCCAATCATCTTTGACAATTCAGATTCCTTCCTAAAGCGCTTTCGTGTAGGGGGTCAAGCCTTGTCTATGGCTGCTGCGAAACCCTGGAACTCCCTCCCCGTGCTTTGCGGGCTGTGACTCCTCATCTACCCTTTTGCTGCCTATTAAAGACCCATCTGTTTTAGATTCATCCCCTTTGTCTACTGCTCTGGTCTGGGCCTGAATGGTTTGTAGCGCCAGGATGCCTTCGGATGTATGTTGCGCTCTAGAAGTGTACTTAACATAACATAACCTGAGAAAGGTATCAAGTATTTTAGTATTTGCTGAGAGGTGTTACTCTTCATCGGAAACGTTTCCGGGTAATGGGTTTAGTAGTCAACAACAACCAAAATATGCTTGTTTCCTAATTGGGATGGTTCTAAATGGCCGACCATATCCATCCCTATTCTTGAAAATGGGATTTATATAATCGGAAAGGGGTTGCAATGGGGCCGGAGGAACATTGGCTTGAGCTGTTTTCTGGCAGAGTGTACATGTGGCATCACCTTTTTTAACAAACACATGTACATCTGGCCAGCAGAGCCTAAGTATTATTTTGTTCTGCATCTTGGTGATGCCTAAGTGCTCGGATGTCAGTGGTCATGCACCATTTCTAAAACAATGCAGCGGTGACTCCTAAGAACCACCAATTGGGTCCTCAATATTCCCTCAGGCACAACATCTCCATTTAAAGGAAACCTTTGTTTATAAAGAAGAAGGGGTCCCCCTTTTTTCTGCCTTCTTCTTTGTGAATGGCCTGATGAAATTCCTTAGTCAAAAGCTGATCATTCTGTTGTGCAAATGCTAGATCAGAGTCTACTTCTGTAGCTTCATAAACCGGATGCAGCACTTCAACACTAACAGAAGCGTCTTTGCTCATCATTTGGCACTTGGCACTGGCTTCTCACTTCGTCTCTAAAACTCAGGACATCCTGTCCTCACTCTCCTCCTCTCTCCCCCCTCATTCCACTCCCTGCTCTTCCTCTGGCCCTTCCGCAGCCAACTCTCCTCCCTCCTTCTCTGCCTTTCCCCTGTTCTCTTCAGACAAGGTTTCTAGACAAGTCCATCTACGAAAAAAAATCCTCAAAACAGGTTCACCCATGTTCTTCCAAAACCATCAAGGACCAAATTGACTCCGTGGCACCTGCCCTGGCTGACTTCTGCAACCACTCGTTCGCCACTGGAGTCTTCCCATCCCGCCCGAAGTACTCCCCTGTGCACCCTCTTCTTAAGAAACCCTCTGCCGACCCATTCTGCCAGGCTAACTATCGCCCAATCTCCATCACTCCCTTTCTGAGCAAACTCCTAGAAGAACTTCCCATCTCCCAGCTTAATCTCCACACTGAATCTTTTGGCTGTCTTCATGACCATCAGTCTGGCTTCAGAGATGCCAGAAGCATGGAAACTGCTCTCCTGAACATCCGTGAAGACCTGCTCTCCAACCTGTATTCTAAAACCCCCTGTGTCCTCACCTTGCTTGATCTCCCTTGCGCCTTTGACACGGTCAACCATGCCATCCTGCTCAAATGTCTCTGTTATAACCAGGGTATCATCGGTCAGGCCCTGACGTGGCTGACTTCTTTCCTCTCTGACCGACCCACACAGGTCCAACTTGGGTCCTTCCTCTCCGCTATCTTTTTCTCTACCTGTTGTTAAGGATTTCAATCGGGCGACACACACCTCAGCCTATGTATGGGAGGATAGGTCCAAGCGACCCCCCCCTCCCCTGCAGCCCCCCCACTTTGTAGAGTCCATGGTTCATCAGGGGTCCCCCCTGCCACCAAGACATTATTATTCGAACTAAGAGGAACATAAGAACTGCATACAAAGACAGTAAGGCAGCAAATTTACGGAGTCGCAGCAGGCCTGGATTCCCACGGGGGGGCTTGTACCAGTGAAGTTACTTGGTCACTGCTCGCCCCCCACATCTACGCGCCCCTGCCACGAGGAGCAGGACGGAGAATCCACCTTCTACAATATTAAGGTGAGCAGAGGGCCAAGGGAGGTGGGAAAACATAAAGACAATCTGGTATTAAATCCAACCCTCCTATATTGCAGACCCATCTTCAACCAGAGGCCCTACCAAGGGACCGGAAGAGGGTTCGAGAGTGCAAATCATCCAATCAGTGCTGGGTGGTGTCCCTGTGGATACCAGGTGAGCGTAACAGATTCTCCTCATTGGCACACCCGCTCCCGCCTTTCCTGTCACTCTCCTGTCAGCCTCTCTTGGCCCTCCTCCTGCTCCTTCCTGCGAGGCTAAAAACCTCGGGGTCATCTTCGACTCCACACTCTCCTTCTATTCTCACATCTCTGACGTCTCTGAGAAGTCACACTACCAGCTGCACCTCCTCAGAGGTATTCTCCCTTGCCTTTCCTTCACCCAGAAGCTCACTGTCTCCAGAGCTCTGGTTCTCTCTAGGCTGGACTACTGCAACAGCCTCTTTCTAAATCTGCCTGCCTCTACTCTCTGCTCTATGCAACTCCTCCAGAACAGGACTGCGAGACTTGTCCTTCGCCTCAAGACCAGGGATCGTATCTCTCCAGGACTGAAATCTCTGTACTGGCTCCCAGTGGCTGCGCGGATAAAGTTCAAAACCCTCTGCATTGTGCACAAGGCCTTCCAGGGCCTGGGGCCTCAATACCTTCAACTCTCCCTTCCGAAATATCTTCCTTCTCAAGTTCTTCCCTCATCCACCTCCAACTCCCTTAGGGTCTGTCCTTTCTCCAAGCAACGAGTTGGTGGCAGATCTCTTTCCTCGGCTAGGGCTTCCCTCTGGAACAGCCTCCCTGCCTCCCTGAAACTTGAGGAGAACCATCTCTGCTTCCGGAAGCACCTCAAAACCTTTCTCTTCGCTTCTGCCTTATCTCCTCCTCTCCCCTGCTGACCCGCCGGCTGAATCTGAATCTGCACTGGTTACCTGGCCACCCTCTGCTCCCGGGCCCAGGTCCCTCCCCTGCCAGTCGCACACACCTGCATTACCTGCCTGGCTACCCCCACACTTGGTGACTGTTTTTGTATCCCTACTGTCCCACTACCAGCACTTGACACCTGATGTCTGCACCTACCTTTGCACTTGCCACCTGCTTGAAACACTTGTGTATAGGCATGCTATAAATGCCATATGATATCATATCATTGGGGTAATCTCTTTAGGGAGAGGCTCGTCGGCTTCACCAAAACCATTGGTGCCCCGTTCTATAATTTCTTTCTCTGGGACATCTATAGGCTTGCAAATAAAGGCTGCCTACAGTATACCCTGGACTATTTTATCTCCAATTTATATGAGGTATGGTTTCTTTCCATGGGACAAAATGTTTACATCGATCACTCCCGCTACCACTATTCCATGCCTCCATGCTAAACTGGACTTTGACACAAACCCGATGTATGTGCCTTTTGGTGGGAACAATATTAAGCCAGTGGGAACAAGATTAACCTTGTGGGTATCAATTGGCGTTTGCCCACCTCAACCACCATGTCCTGACTACTACTTAGATTGAATCCGATGGACTTGCGGGTGGTTATTGTAGGGTCGGAGGTTTTAGTGGATAACTTTGTAAATCTAAGGGTCCCCCAATTTTTGTCATTTGGGCAGGATCCCACACCTGATACCATTTGTGATGAAAAGGAATAAGGAGACTGACCAAGTGGTGTCATGATGATTGCTATACACTTATATTCAAAAGAAAGATTATCTGTTTTAACTCTAATGGGGTTTCACCACCTAAACTAAAGAAACTCAGGTACTTGTCAGGAAGTCCATGAAAGTCCAAATCAACAGGCATCATCCCAGTCAAAAAGGCTCCTAGGCTATCCATGTCACTACAATACAAAATAATAAAGTTCTGGTTCTGCTTGTGACCCAGGAGAATGACTCCCTTCTCCTGGATGTAAAGTGTCACAAAGACACCAAAGTTCCTCAAAGTAAGCTTTTTGTGACACATAATCAAAACAGTTCGACAGGATGCTCATGGGCTAAGAGAATTACTCTCTTCTCCTAGCTGGTTCCCCAATGTTTTTTTTTAGTTCTCAGTAATACTTATATACTTGTAATTCCTTTACAGAGGTTTACACAGACCCGACATTCTTTAGAGTCTTTATTATGCCCCCACCGGCACAACAAAGATAGTCCTTCTCAACTCTCCAGCACCACACTTGTGTGGAACTGCTCAGGGAATTGTGTTACAAAGTGGTTCACTACTCCATCTGATTCTTCGATTAATATAAACTCGCATTTACCCAGCCCCCTCATGGATTTATACCTGTTCCCGTAACTTTTTCTCAGGGAACTCTTCACCGGTTTCACCAGGGGCCCACTCTCTCTGCTTCAACTTCTTTTTTCACGCTGCTTCTGCGGCCTGCTTGGCTCCATGGCCAGTTACTGCTGGCAGTCTCAGCGCAGTTGTTGGACCCCTTGCTCCACCCACAATAGGTCCTGCCATCACCACAGTGATTTGCTCTCTCTGCACATTTTCTTACGCGGCTCAGTGGTATGCTACTGTAGGCGGTCTCGGCACTGTTGTCAGACCCGACAGTCCACCCACTACAGGTCGCACCAACAACTTTCTGTCTCTGCAGGTTCACTGCGCCAGTTGCCAACCAACTTGTAAGACGCTTCTTGGGCATCCCGCTGCTTCTGTCTCCAACGTTGGCCACGCCCCCATTGCAGTCTCCCAAAGCCCAAGTTCAGCCTTACCTGCTACGATGTGGCCCCCTTGGTCCCTGGGTTCTCCTTCTGGACATGCAGCTACTACCGGACGGGTCAGAAGATGCTGAGGAACACAGTCCTTTGCTGTTTAGTTTAAATAGCAGGGACGGGCCCACCGTAGCATGAGTCCAATTGACAGCAGCTGAGCGAGCCTTCATTCCACTTGATTTGAGCGGACTCAAGCTCTTCGTTGTACCTGTACCTATGACATCAGGGGGGTTCGATATTTTACAATAACACATCGTTTTGGACGTGAGCTTATGTGTAGAAGATTCAGGCATTAACATCAGCCTGCAGAGTTGGGTTTTAACGGGGCTTGGTCTCCCAATACGTCCTTATCCCCAGGACAGGAGTCCCTCTCCATGAAATCTGCCGGCAAGTTACCACACCTAAGGGAACTATTGGTTAGCAGGCTCACTTCCCTATCCTCATAAAAAGGGGCTTCCCCCTGGGCAAAAGTGACACTATCTGAAGATTTGTCAATGTACATAACAAGCAGCAGTCTCCATTGAAAGGCTGAACTGGAAGAGAAGCAGAAAGAGAAACTGGCACCCGTGAATATAGGCACAGTAAGTGAAAATATATCTTAAATTGCAATATACAAATGTAGTTCAATTGGCCTTCCCTTTAGAAGAAAGTGTGCAAAACAAAATAGCATTGGACTTTTAAAATAAATAATGAACACCACAAAAATAACCTGAGCGAGGAAATGTTCCAATAAATATGCTGGCAAAGTATAAAAGGTGCTGACCCAGAAACCTATAGTGAAATATTCCCTGGAAAATAAATTCCCAATATGAAACAAGTGCTTGTGGTCTTGTGGTTAAGCGTCTGCACTGGGAACATGACAACCTGAGTAAAATCCTGGTAGCCAAATAATTGTGCAAGCTTGCAAACCTCAAAAAGAAAATGGTGTGTTCACCCTCTGAAACAAAGTCATGCTGTCCACCCACATGTGTCCTTTAATTGTGCCGTGAAAAGCAGCCACAATCAGGAGAAAATAACTGCACCAGTGTCCAGGATTGTAAATTCTCTTGCCACATCCTGGGCAAATAGACATGAGCTACTTGCCCTCGCATCATTTCCCCTCCTCACACACATGTCTGATTTCCTTCAAAACTCTGCTTTATAAAGATAACTTCAAAAGTACACATAGCATAGTGTCACTCAAATATATAAATCCTTATAGAACTATGTTTGGCAAAAAGTGTACAATTATGCCATTATTCCTTCCATCTTGACTGGGAGACTACAAATACCAGAATTCAATTCAGCAAAAGTCAAACAAATGTTTTCTCAGAGCTCTTAGAGAGCCCATGGAACATAGAAGATCTTTAATCCGTATTGGGGCATGTAAGAAAGGTTATTCTAGTTTGCCTTGCACGTGCAAGCTGGATTTGCAATCTCCATGGATTAGCAGCTCTTTACTGAGGGTTATCTGCTCTTTTGACGTGGGCCCCATGGCAGCATGACCGTTTAAAGTGAAATACTTTCAAGGACTGACAGTAGCAGGGTATAAAAAAAATGCAGATGCTGTGTGTTTTCTTAGTGTGTTATGAGATATTTAAAACTAAGAAAACACACAGCACCCGGACTGTGGACTGCCTCCCATCCATGCAGTAACCGGGACCAACCCTGCTTAGCTTCAAAGGTAGGTAGGGGTGGCCCCCTCAGACCATGTTACTCTAAGTGGTCTTGTAACTTGGGCACATTTATTAGGCAACATGGCCTGAGCGGTTTGCCCCTTCCTTGTTTTGAAGCTAAGCAGGGTTGGTCCCGTTACTGCACGGATGGAGACCCAGATGCCTATTGTGTCACTCACCATGACCTTCTGCCTTAAAAATATCTATTATCTTTTTTACATATTTTTCTATAGCCTCAGGTACAGAACTACAGATACCCTTAGTTATATGTAGTCATTATACCTATGGGTATCAGGAAAAACAGCGAAAGACAGAAATACTGTGATGCCCCCCATGCACTCATCAAGTGCCCCCCTCCTCTGTGCCAGCTCCCCCCACTCCACTGATGGCCTCCTCAAAACTCCTCAAAACTCCTACCCTCTCCCATTCCCCACACAACACTTGCTCTTTCTGTGATGCAATTTGCTTTGAAATGTTGGTTTATCGCGGCTATTCCATCTGATAGGAAAGCTTTGTGTTGCAAACTCTGTTTCTAGCCCCCCCTCCAATTCCCAAATTTCACTTGGTGTATTCTTGCCTCTGCCTGCACTTCAACCTGATGGCATTTGAATGTTTTTTGACTTGCAAAAGCCTTTTTGCTGTGTTTCATTTTTCGGATACCCTCGGCTATACCCACAGCTATCTCTCGCATTGAGAAAAAAAAATGGTGGCTTTTTTATTTCTGAAAACCATGATCTGGTAATGAAGCATCGGAGAGAGAACTATTTTTTGCGGACACTCCCTTCTCGATCAAATATTTTAAGAAAACTACTGCATGGAATAACCCTGAACCACAAAAAAGCCTGGTCCAAATCCATACAGCGGTTTGGGCTTTGCGGTCTGCCAAATATTTTTACCTTTTTCAAATTAGTGGAAGGTATGCTGCAACTTTTAAAAAATATATATAGGCAATGTAATTAAACAAAGTCCCACTGTCTAATAAATCTTGGGTTGCCGCTTACGTGCCCATTTACATATGTAAATCCCCTTCCTCCACTGGGTTTGGATTCTGTTATCAAAAATCCCTGCTTCCGAACTTTGACATGTTTATGGTTCATGAGCATTTTTGTACTCTACTCCCCGTGAGAAATGCTGGCAAGGTCGGCCTCTGTTTCACAAGCTGTGTGCCGCAATAAAATATCCTGTACTAAGTATGATTCCAGTCCTCAATCATCGCATTAGCCTGCCAACAATGGGCTTTGATGTTGAAGTAAAAGCTTTAGCAGAGCAGTCCGACTAAGAGGGCCACCCACATAAAGTGAACATAAAGAACTGTGATTAAGCAATGAGCCATTAGCGTGCTAATGGTTAGGCGGATTTACTTAATATAGCAGTATGCCCTGGGAGTAAACTCAAGTGTGCAGGGGCGGCAAAGGCCGCAAGCTCCCACTGCAGCCCTGAAGGCGACTTCTGGAGAGGGTCTTGAGTAGTTTAAAGTCAAATTAATAAGACGCATATGCTTTCACAATTACCAAAAGTGAGAGAAGAATGAGAATATACACACATGTTTAAATGGTAGTGCCTTTTCGTTTTTTGCGTCAGTGCATAAAATGAAGTACCTAGCAGCTTGCATTATTTATGTACGTGTTGACATCTTAAAATCAGGTTGACTGATTATTGTTATGTTCCTGGAATCCATTCTTATGTCAAAAAATGTAATTGCAGATTCCAACATAGTAGGTTAATGTCAACTGTAATATACTTGCTCTAGAACAGAGAATTAAAGTGGGCAATGAGCATTAGCACCTGGCGCAGCTTTGCCAGCCAAACAGCGACCTGAAAAGCTCACACACTTTCAGGGCAGCTAATTGCTGCTGCCCCTGCACGCCGTGCTTCCCCCTGCCACCTGCCATTTGCCCCAGCCTAAGGCCTCATGTGGCCCTCACTTTGCTCAGGCCTACCTTGGCCAGGGTTAGCAGGACATTACCGCCCAAGACTGTTCCAGAATGTGGAGTTAAATGCTATATTATATTAGGTTTTGAAATTCACTGGGCCTCATTATAACTCCGGCGGTAGCCGTGCCGGTAAAAACGGCAGGCTGCCGTCGGAGTTGTGTTTTTTTTTCCGGGGCCTGGCTTTAGGGAATCACCGGGGCATTATTGCCCCGGCGGCCCGTGAAGCCAGGCGTCGGAAAATGTAATTCCCCATTCCCATTCGAGTCCCATAATGATGCCGGCGCTACCGTCAAAGTCTGCGAGAGGGTGCCGTTCCGCCCACCAGGTCAGACCTGGCAGGCGGGAGGGCATACGGCCCGCAAACTTGTACTCTGCCGGTCCGGTAACAACGGTGCCGGTAAGCCTACGGGCACCGTTGTTAACGGACTGGCAGGGTCGTTGAGTTGAGGAGTTTGTCAAAATATATTAACTTTTTACTATTTCAAAAAATGAGCAACAGTGTCAATCCTCTTTCGATAAATTAAGGTTAAGATAAAATTATCATCTTTTAAATGTGTTATTTCGAATTGCAATAGGATTAGTCTGACCCTGTGGGGTAGAGGACGACTACCCCACATGAACAGCACCTCCATGCCATGTGCATCCCCCGGTTGGGATGGTGTTGGGTCAGAGCATTGTCTTTCATTAACAAAAATATTTCAAGTGAAAGCGAGCAGCACAGCTACGCCACCATTCAGGTGCCACACACTGCAGTCTACTGATTGCTTAGCCGCGAAGTTTTGACTCAAACTCATGCGCAACAGTTATTCCATTCATCGCGGGTGCTGCATGAGGCTTAAATTAAATCCAAAGAACATACGCAAGACAAGAAACCACCTACTATTCAGAAAACTCCTAAAATCCTGCCTCTTCGCTGCATAACTAGAAGAAAGCCCACAGGGGCATAAACACAGCTGAAACATTGATGAATGAAGAAACAGATTCCAGATCCAGAAATAGCTATGATAGGACGACCCCAAGCCTGAATACATAGGTAGATCAGGTTGGAAGGGCAAGGACAATCACCAATAGCACCCTGGCCAGAATTACACCAAGCACCATCAGACCACCGTCAATAGATAGTGAAGACACAGAAGACGGCCAATCCATAGCACCAAAATTAGAGGGGGGGACCGGACAAACCCCATCCATTAGACTAGGTAAAATACAACACAGCTGGGAATGCGCCGTGCCACCGCCCACAACACTTAGATGGACACAGGAAAGTATCAACTAAGCGTAACCACAGGAATACTAGCTATATAGGAAAGATCTGCAATGACTAGGATATACAAACCACTAACCCATCCTCTAATCTCTGAATTCCTAATTTACCCGAAAACCGACACAACCATTTCTCGTGCAGCATACCGCACGCACTTCACCACACCACAACAACAACCTACAAACAACACATAAAACGCACCAACAGCACACTAGGTCTCGCTTCGGTCCGATGTTCATACCAAAGCTCAGCGCACAGTGATAACCGAACTGAAGCCACCAACAGCACACCACTTCTCTCACTTTCCTACTCCCTCTTCACCTGAATAACCTAACCCACCTGCCTTCTTGTTTACAGATCCGCCTGAGCGCCTGGGGACCAACTCTGTTGGTAACGGTGCGTGATATAAATACCTTTAACATTTAACATTTAAAAGTCTCTCGGAGGATAGCTCAGGGGCAACATGCTTGCCTTGGAAGCAAGACAACACAGAGCAACACAGGTCCGATCCCCAGGTCCGCGCCTAGAAACCTCTGGGTATTAAGCACGTTATAAATAACCTATCATATGATATATTGGACATACTGAGTGGTGCCATCAGGTGCTACTTTCTTAGCCATGGTAGTGGTACAGTGTCTCTAGCCTTGGATTTATACAACAATCAAGCTTGCCAGCTGTATTATATGGGTCAGAGCTTTGGGGTTATGTGAAGGCTGGAAAACTCGATATTAAGGAAAATGAATTCTTAAAACAACTTCTATTGCTCCCCAAGAGCACTGCCTCTTCACCGACCCACTTGGAGTATGACATCATTCCTATAGGTACACTGGTCACGTTTAACCCAGCATTCTTTTGCATAAGGGTCTGGTATCAACCAGGCTTGGAAAAGTGCAGGGTGCTACCAGCGGGTTGCTGCCGTCTTCGTAACACCAAATCTGCCACCTGACTTCCCAGTGCCACCGGGACATTACAAGTTCCAGCAGAGCAGGAAATCAGGTGGCGGATTTGGTAAGTCCCCATTCCCGTGGAGTCCCATTGGACTCCAAGGGAATGGGTTCACGGAAGCAGGCAAGTCTGACAAGTCTGTGGGCAGGTGCCGTTGTGCACGGCAGGTCATACCTGCTGGGCTTAACGGGCCCCACCCACACAGTCGGAGTGTGGCGGTCTGGAAAGGGTGCTGGTACGTTGCTATAGGCAGCCTTATTTCCAGATTGCCACACTCATAATGAGGCCCCATGTCTTTAAATGGATGTTAAAGCCTGAAATGGTTTGCTCACATTAAGATCATGCTGCAAAATCTGGGCATAAGTGAGCTGTGGAATCACCCAAGGGGTAGTTGTTGTTCAGTTATGAATAAAGCCAACATCTCTGCAAAGTTGAGAGCTATGGAATATCTCTTTGCATATGCCACTAAGTTCAAACTGGGCCGTAAATATATTGCTTATAATAGTGAGCCCGGTTTTAGGCAATATCTAGATTAAATGTTACCCCCATTTGAGAGATCCCTGTATATGCGCTTGAGATTGGGCATTTTTACAGTAGCTGTGTTGACTTATGCTTGGTTCACCACATCATCTGACATCTGAACCATGTGTGGGAATTCAAGAGAAACAGTGTTGCACTTCTTTCTGCTACGTGAAACGTCACAGAGGTTGAAACATTTATATTTAAAATCCGATTCTAAGAGAAGCTGGAATACGTACCTTAAACTCTTATGTGCTGTTTTTAAACCATTCCTTGTCTCCTGTAAGGAATGCATGGTATCAACCAACGAAGACAGACACAAGTGATCTCAGTTCAAGGGTGTATATTGAACTTCAATGGGTTTGTTGAATGCCTATCTAATCTTAATCTAAGGATGGGAGCGAGCTACGACCATGAAATAATAATAACGCAGTCCTAGTCGAGTCTCTGTCAAAATAAAAGGGCCTATACTAATAAACCTATTGCCGATCCTTACTTCTAAATACAAAAGGGTGTTGGACAATAATGTATGCAACAAAGAAAAGTGTTCAAGAAATAATATGTCAGGATGGTTGAGCAGTTGGCTTCCCTTCCCCACATTTTCAGCACGGGCAAGGTGGCATGTTCGAGCTTCACACACATTCTGGCTTCTCTGCCACGAGGACACAGTTCAAAACATAGACATCAGGGCCTTCTGCCAAAGTCTCTTTTCCAATAACAGTCTCTTACTGCAGAGGGCCTGTCGTAACAAACAAATATCAAAGTTCCATTTCAAATTAGGATCTTCACATGCACAGCTTCCAGTATTTCTCATGGGTCTCCCTCCTTCAGGCTTGGACCCCTTTGTACCGCCATGTTTACCCTTGCTCTCCCTCGTTTGGGCTCAGGCCAGGGATCTCCCTAATTCGTGCTCAGATCCTCCTGATATCAAAACCGAAGACTTTCGAATGTGGGATGAGTTTTGCTTAAACTGTCGCAGGAACACTTCGATTCACTTCATAAAATAGTCTCATCAATCTTTTGGCTTTCGCTTCTCTTGGCGGGATACCTTAGAGAGACCTTCGAGTGAGCACACTCATGGTACCAGACCACTCTGTTAGCAGTATCATATATTTCCTTTTCAAGTTCAAACATTCATCAGAAGTTTAGCTTTATTCGTGTCTTTCATCACACGTGTTTAACAATGTTCGTTCCAGCGCTCGTTAATCACAGTTGCCGCTTGCAATGTTGACTTCAACACAGACCGGTCTTGCATCAGTCTCCCCAACTCACTGGCTTTGTTGATCTCTCTAATGCTTCTTTGTTCTTGGAGCCAAGGGTGATATTCTGCCCGCAGACGCTCCTCCCCACCTTGGTTGGTTAAGCGGTAGAGCCCTCGGTATCTCTGACACACAATGCAGGAGTCTTTAGTCTGGCTTCCTAGCCTTAGGGTTTCTGCTTTGTAGGTTTCTGGAAAGTAACAGTTTCTTGCCAAAAAGGTCAAGGGTATTTCCCTTTTTACAAACCATTCTTGGCTTCCTGTCTTTCTCCCCTCGTTCAGCTGCGGACTCAAAAGTGCTGTTCCTTTGTGTGCTTTGCCTCGCTCAGAGCGTGCTCTAGTGTTCATCCTTTTATACGTGTGGGTAGGTTTAATGGAAGTCAGGTGTGAGTGATTGTCAGTAATTGCCTGACTTCGCCTGGCCATATTAATGGGACATGTCAGGTACACTGCTCGGGTGTGAGTCTGTGTTCTCATTGAGCAGTCTGTTCATGTGAAAGTGTTGGAGAAGGGAAAGGGGTGGTAAAGTTCCCACATATCTTACGTGGTAGGATAGGGTAAAGATTTTACAGGTGGAGGGATACCATGTCTCGCAATCCGGTGTGCCACTCCCACTCCCCGAAGACCCCTCATCCAGGTGATCCTCCCGCACTGGTCCACCCCTAGGGTTTGGATCCAAAGGCAATGTCTGTGCCCTGACCACCTGAGAAAGAGAGATCCCGCGGGGACTAGTGGGTGAGACACCTTCGGTTTCTCACACTCCATGTGACATTCGCAACAGCCCGATACAGTTACATGATGTGGCTGCTGATAAAGAGGTTTTAGATCTAAAACTAGGATAATGGTGCACCCCAGTGTCCCATTTATTAAGGCTACAAGCTTTGCTCTCCTTCTATTTTGTACTCTTCTTAATATGTTTGTAATTGTCTCTGTGGATGTCTCAGAATACTAATAGGTACTGTTTTTAACAGTTTTTAAACTTGTATCATATTGTAAATGTGTTTTAACTGAATAAAAGTATTTTATTGATGATGATGATATATTATGTATGGGACATCATCAGTGAATTCCATTGGCAATGTTGTCATATATCATGGCTTCATAAAAGTGATAATAAAGTTTCAATACTGATGTATATTAAGGGTGAAGCATCATAAAAGTGATGCGGGAGTGCATGATAATATTGTGGGGGCAGCTTCATAAACATTATTTACAGTGGAATACTCGAATGTACTGCATGTACTCTGGGAACATATTCATCAAAATGATTTACTGTAGGAAGGCTGGCAGGTATTGCCGATGAGTGACATAAATAAAAATGCAGTGACAATGCTGGCATTCATTGTGTGTGTGACATAATCAAAGTTAATTACAGGGGGAATGTTGGGCTTATATTGTGAAGTCAGTATCATGAACATGAAAGGGATGCACAGTGGAAATGCTGGCGTGTATGGTGGCTGTAGCTTCCGAAATGTGATATATAAGGGCAGTGCTTGTACATATTGTGGTCACAAACATCAATCATAAAAATGTTGTAAATTGCTTCTATGTACTACGATAATCTGGCATCTATCTGATTTTTCATCTTTAACCCTGTATAACCAATTGCACATTGTATGACTTACTACCACGTGTTCCTCAAAGGTGCTAAATGCACCATTTCAACCCACTATTTCAAACATTTTCTTCAGGCGAGATCCCACTGATTCTCCCTACATAACTTACACTTGGTCACTCAAGATAATTTGGTAATCCCATATGTGGCGAATGAGCAGAAGAAGGACTCGAATTACTATGTGCCAAGTTAAGGGTTTTTATTTCAAATAAAAAGAAAACGCCTATCTAGCCCTAGCGCTATGAGGGAATTTCCCTGTCTCATAAAACTAAAACTAACAGTGCTCATCAATGTCCGAAAATACATTGTACTGAGTCCAAATCCTAGAAGCTAACTGGCCCTACCACTTATAAGAAAAACAACAAAAGAAGAAGGCTGTAGCAATAGCCTCTGTCTTCGGCTTCTGCCTGGCCCAATCACTTGGTTCTCTTTCCAGCAGGTTTTTAAAAGTTTGTCAGTGCCACAAAACCCAGTTCACAAGGATTTCCATTCCATAGGTTTCCAATGTCTCAAACCACAGTTCACAAGGATCTCCTTTCCATATGTTTACTAAGTTCATTAAATTGTAATATAATACATACGGCTACCTCTTCTTCAGGAAGGGAAAATATGTTTTTTCATGCAATTTCTCCAAATTCCACTAGATGCTTGAAAGACTCCAGTTTTGCTTTCACTGATTCTCAGACTGTCCAAAGTCCTCTGGCCTTCTGACAGGCTTACTTCCTCTCTGTCTCTGTGGTACCGCACTCCATTCCGGTTTTCTTGGTTACCACAACACTGATGGCTCCCCCGGCCTCGAATGTTGCAGTCTATTTGTTTCTCAGGTCTCTCCAAAGTCTTCTGGCTTTCTATTCGATTTGTTGCAGCTTGGTTTAAATAGGGTGTCGGCCCACTCAGGTTCGTCATGCTGCCATAACCTTGCTGGCTTCCCCAGCCTTGATAGTCTCTTAATTTCTAGGGGCTCTCCAAAGCCCTATGACCCTCTGATAGGCATGCTTTCTCTCTCCTCAGGTTAATCAGGCTACCGTAACCTCATCGGCTTGCCCAGCCCTGACAGTCTATTAATTTATCTGGGCTCTCTGAAGCCCTAAGGCCCTCTGATAGGCTTAATTTCTCTATGCTCATGTTTATCAGGCACCTGTAACCTCGTTGGCTTCCCCAGCATTGATTAATTTTATATTGAATTCGTTTTATTTGATTATCAATGTTCATACCTCTCAATTGCGTTCTCTCCTTGGAAGCATTCGCTTCCCTTCTGTTGCTCTTCTTTGCAGCAAAGGCATTTCTCGTACAGAGCTCCAGAGTCTGGGCTCCCCTCTGCAGTCTGGTCCTGACATCAGTTACTGCGCCCTGGATCCACCACAGCTTCCTTGTGGTCATGCCATCAGATGTGACAGTTGCTTTGCCATCTCCATCTCTTTCCCGACCTTGGTTTCTTTGGTCGGTTAGGACAGCAGCCTCCCGGTGTCTTGCGAGCCATTTGTTCGCTCTCCACGCTATCACTGGCTCCATGGTCTAGCCTATCTCTGCCCCTTCAGGATGTCTCGTCATCAAAGGCACACCTACACCTCTGCATAGGATTCTTCCTCCTCCCTGCATAGGTGTTTCTCTCTGATTTAAAGTTCATCTTGTGGCACTCAAATGAGTTCCAGCATTTCCTGAAGCCAAAGAGTTGGAAGAAATGTCACTATTCGATGAGTCTGAAATAGAAGTATTCCAAACAGAAGTAAGAACAGTCTTTTCAATTCCCATGTAGGCAGATAGCATGTTCCGGACAGGGAGTTCCTTATCAGAATGAGAGTCCTTGTCTCCGAGAGGGAAGCCACTCCCAGTGAGGTCCGAGTTGCCCAAATCCCTATGGAGGGTTTGGCTGAGTGAGCTCCCCTCCCTAACCTCAAAAGGGGTGGCTCCCCCTAGGAGAAAAGGGATGAATACCTTAGATTGATCACACACACACCACTGAAAATGTTCACCACCTGCCCGCCACTCACCTCAAACAATACCAGTGCTCCCTCAAGAGCCACCTGTCCTCCTGGCACTTAACAATGCATCCGCCACTTGGTCTACATGAATATAAAACATACTCACACAATCACACTAACACATTTTGACACAGATAAAAACAGCCACACTCATGGCTAGATTCACAAAAGAATTGTTCAACGTGTGCCTGCCAAAATCACACTCTGACTGAAAAATGGAGGCAGTTTAGTGTTTGAGAGATTACATACAAATAACTATGCGTTTTTCTTAAAGTTCAGATGCAAATTGCATGTGAAGAAGCATGGTAAGGGGTGTGTGGCATGCACATTTTTAGTACATCCCATAGGGATACAGGGATACACTCAGGAATATGCTCTTCTGTCACTGGCTTTCTCTGTGTCTGCACAGACCAGGAAGGATACATTACATCAGACATTAATCATTTATGTTACTGTTTGTGGTGACATTCATGATGGGGTGATGAGGATGATGATGTATGGTGACATGAATGATGCTGTTGTGGATGATTCTGACATGGATGATGATGAGATATGGATGACTATTGTGATGCAGCAGATGATGGTGATGTGTGTGATATGAATGGTAATGTGACTTTTTATGGTGATGTGGAGTGTAATGATGTAACTGTGGAAGATAATAGTGATGTGGAGGATAATGTTGGTGGGTGATGATGGTCATGAGGAAAATGGCGTGAATGGTGGGGGAATGGTAATGCGATAGTGGTGGGGCAGGAACAGTGGCACAAATGGGATGGGGACTGTGGTGTAGATGGTGTATGGGTGGTGGTGTTGAAGCCAGTGGCAGTGTGAGTTGTGATATGTATCGCTATATGGGATGTAATGAAAATGATGGCAGTGTCATGGGTGTTGATGTTGATGTAGTGGGTGATGTGAAGGATGATGGAGATGTGGAGGATGACAGTGATATGAAGTGTGATAATCATTGGCAATGTTTGTGCTAATAGAGAAATGGATGGTAGTGCAAAAGGCGATTTGAGGAGTGAAGAGGAAGTGGGTTGTGATAGTTATGTTGCGGCGGGTGAACGTAGTCGGTGTGGGTGATGATAGTGTATTTAAGCAATAATGGTGAATGAGAGCAGTTAAGTTGTATGTTGGTGTTGAAGGTAGCAATGCAGAAATGGGCCTGAATGGGGTGTAGATTTCGATGAGCTACTCTGTGGCTAAGTGTGGCTAAGTGTGAAAGGGAGCTTTGGTGATAACAAGTCTGGTGAGAAGAGTGGTGTTGTGGGTTATAATGTGGGCAATGACATGGGAAGTTATGTGGTTGGTGCCATTGAAGATGGTGAAGTAAATAATGGGTCGCTGGTGATACAGAGATGCATACCGATGGTAATGATAGAGTGGATGATGGTGGTAATAATGTAGCTGCAATGACTGATGGTGAGCAAGCTGGTGGTCATGTTCCTGATGATGATGATGATGATGATGGTGATGATGCTGCTGTAAATGTTGCTTAGATTGCTGAAGATAGTGTGAATGCGGATGTGACTTGGACAATGTATAGATTTCAATGGTAATGTAGGAGTTGGTGAATATTTGGGAGGTGATGAAGATGTGAGTGGTAGATGTGATATTGATAATAAGGGTCTTTGTCTCTGGTGTTCCAGGAGTGTGATGGCTGAACTTCATCACTCTTGGTGTGTAGTGGGAGGCACAAAGAATGGATCATCTTGGATCTAGTAGAGCACATAATAAAAAAGAGAGATTATAATGTGTAAATCGTTTGCAACTGTGAAGTGTGTGTTTTTAAATGGCTCATATGCTGAGAGACAATTGGGCCTCATTACGAGTTAGGAGGTAGCCATGCTGTTTTTAGCGACATGGCTACCTCCTAACTCGGGTCCGGGTCCCGCAAAAGGGGACCTACCGGGCCATTCCGACCTTGGAGGGCCTGGTAATTCCCTTTCGTGGAACCCGGACCCAGTACGTCCCCATTCCCATTTGAGCCCCCATGGGGGCTCTCTGTCATCTATATAGTAAGTGGGCAGTTCCTGAAATGACAGTTGGAAAAGTATTTTCTCACATTTTCTTACATTGATCTCAGGGCCTGTCACATGAAATGTTTCTTAATGTTGCAGAGGGATTTAAATGTGTTCCAATGATGAAATGGAGGCCCATGTGGGATAATTAAGATAGGCATAATGTGATCTCATTGGTGTAGGTGCAGTCATATTTTGGAGGGCACATTTTTAATCTCTGGAGCCTGCGTGGACGGGGTGCATAGGTAAAGATTGTTTACGTAATCCAGGCATTTGAGGGGTCACATATGCATTGAAGAGCAAGGTAGAAATGGTTGCATCTTGTACACCTACACTCTAGTTAGTAGCAGTGCAGTCTGCCTGGAGCTGCAAGAATTGTTGGTGCCTAACCCCTCAGTGCTTTGAGTGTTTCTTTTTTCTGCCACACCTTTTTAAAAATGCTTCCAGCATGGAGGGCAGCGTGGCAGTGCGGCGATGAGTGCAGTCCGCTTGGAGCTGGAAGGAACTTTGGTGCCTAACCCTTTGTCACTGTGGGTGTTTCATTACTTGGCTTAACCTCCTTAAAAAAAACTCCCAGTGCAGAGAGATGCATAGGAGTGCGGCGGTGAGTGCAGTCTGCCACAGTAAGTAGCTGGAAGTGGAGTGTGGAATCATTTCAACTCAGTTAAGATACGATACTTGATATTTCGACATAATGCCTTCTAAATGCACTAAATCATAGCACTTAAGAAACCAATCAGCACCTACAGATTCGCTCCCGTCCGCTTCTCCTACGCAATCAGAAAGGGATGGGAGCCCATTGCCAATTGACAGTGTGGGCACCTCAGCCCTACTAACGGAACTGATTGCTGTTGGAGTTGATTCTAGTTCGAAAACAAAGAGGCAAAAAACCCATTGTGGATTTCTTTAAATGAATACCCAGTTATTGAGTGACCTGCCCCAGTTTAGTTATAATCCCTCTGCTACTACTGTGTCACTGCCTCCGCTTAATCTATCGACAACCCTAAACAGGGAGGCAGATTTTAAGGAAATGGGGGAGATGAAAATACCTTCCTCTAAAAATGAGCTTGGGCAGGCAAACGCTCTTATGCCTCAATTTTCTGAAGAGGACTTCTCTTTGATGACATCAAGCCTCACATTCTCTCCACTATCTAAATCCCCATGACTGACAAAGTTATGCTCCGCCTTGGGCAGTAATACATATTTAACAAGCACCCTGAAGCTTGATCAAGACCTTAATGTAGAGTAACTGTCCACTTTGACTCCTACGTCAATCTCAGCTCTACATTTCATCCTGAGATCCTTGTAGGCGTCTCAAATAACCTAACAGAAGATTTGAAATCATAGGCCTTGGTCATGGCAACATTGCATCCGTCAATGGATGAAATAGAAATAATTGTAATTTGCGATTGTGTCTCTCAACTTTGATCAAGTCGAATTTATGGTGGAGGATCGATTAGACAAGATAATTTTTAATTTGAAATCACGATTGGTGTATAACATGTAGTTAGCTGAAGCTGACTCATTTATTTCACTGGGTTATGGTTTATTTGCCTACAAGGAAACAACAAAAACTTTTGGGGACAAAGTATATTCAGATACTACGCAGCTATGTTTTTCTACAGAAATGCTAGGGGGGTACAATATATTAGAGCATGGAGGTCCTCTTTTTTGATAAAGCGGGGCTTGTGAATGAGGACAGGGAGTGCATTCAACATACAAGTTCTACAGAAATCTACCCCACTTATACACACAATAGAAGTGGGCGCTCAATAGTCAAGATTTGGAAAACTGCTCTGCATTGATTTAGCAGAATCCCAGGGTCAGTGAACATATTACCACATTTTATTCACAAAAACATATGTTAAAACATGCAAATACAACATAAAAACATACACAGATTGAGTGTCGTATCCAACATATATGTTATGTCAACCGATTTCCAAAACACAATTAAATCTTATAGTTTGTCTTTCACTATTTGAAGGCAATTGTATATTTCATGTGAGGTTAGTAACACATGCGAGAGGCTTATTGACACTAATGCGTATAAAATAGCTCTCGCTGTTGGGTGTCTCACAATTTGGCGTTTCTAGATGCAAAGGAGACACATCTGTGGACCAATATCTTTTCTGTGCTTCTTTGGATCCGTCTTCAGGACACAAGATGTAAATGAGACGTGTTGGTGTTGCACGTTTCTTCCAATGCATTGCTCATGCACTTTGGACACTTCCATTTCTTAGCTGTGTGTTAAGCTGATTATATGGAAGCGTCAATGAATGAGGCTATCTGATTTATTCGTCTTCTGAATGTAGCCCCATTGCTGCTATCATGCAAGTTACTGATTCTCTGCAGAAAGCATACACTGGGTGCCTTATATATGGATGTTGGTAATTCAATGATACACTTAATGGCCGGTACGGTCATCTGCGTACATATCTTCCAGCGCCAGTGTTTAAAACACAGGGTCCTCTCTGAAAGTCAGATTGTTTAGAAAATCTGACTTTTATTCCAGAATCCATTTACTAGAACTCCTAAAATTTCAACGGGAACGATGGAGATTTCCCCTAGCAGATGGAAATCCACCGCAGGCCCCCTGTCATGCTTCTGTGTAATTCTATCAGCTGCCGAGGGACTCGTCCATTCTTCCTTCTTTGTTCTGATGACTGGTGAAAAGCGCTTTAGACTCTTTGTCAAGCACCCATGCATGTGGATCAAAGATGCCAAACTGCTGCCTGGAGTTGTGGCACAAGCCTTGTGGAGCACTTCTGTGCTGACCCAAGATCCTTCGAGGGACTCAAGGGTTTTCCTTCAGTGATCCTTTGAGGGACTCAAGGTTTTTCCTTCAGTGATCCTTCGAGGGACTCAAGGTTTTCTAACCTCTCACTCACGAAACAGACTCATGGAAATGCCCGGAAGAAGTTCTTTGGAAAGAAGCACATGTGGTTGCTATTAAATACTCTGCCAATGTTTGGGCTACTGGCAAACAATGCTGTGAATGAAGTAGCATTGCAATAAAAGTAAGGAAAGAAAAACAAAAATGACCATTCTCGGCAAGCTGCGTCTAGTTGAATAATAACAAATGGCTGAGAACTAAGGGCCCGATTCATGGAACATCTTGCATGGTTCAAAGTGACTTTGCACTGCCGACATAAACCCTGATTCATGGAACTGTGCAAAGAGTAGTTTTTGCAGTGCAAAGTCATTGCAAAGTCATTTTGAACTTCAAACATTACCATGCACTGACTTTGCACTCAAAAATACACTTTGCACAGTTCCATGAATCAGGGTTCGTGTTGACAGTGCAAAGTCACTTTTCAGCAGTGCAAAGTCACTTTGAACCGTGCAAAACATTCCATGAATCGGCCCCTAAGTAGCTATATCCCTGCCAATGTCCATATTATGAACCCTTACTCTATATCCAATTAACATGTATTAGTTATTCTTTGATTGTTTGTTAATAATTGTGAAACATAAAGATCACACTAAAAACCGGGTAAACACATCTAGGTAATCCTCACAGCATGATTCCGTCGAATTTTAGCAAAAATGATACGCGTCAGGTGCCCAGCAACTGTTGTTGTGTATCACCAAACAAATACAATGAATGAATCTAAGGACTGTACAAGTCTGTGGCTCGGTGACTTCTTTCTTTACCTTGCCATGGTGGGTGCCTTTTTCCAAACCATTCACTGCCTTGCCCCAGAGCACTTTTACCCCCAAGAATTGCCTACTGTACAGTACTCCGTTGCTTATACACGTGTGTCATCAGCCCTCAGACTACCGAATGAACAGCTATTCATTCTGTCAGTACTTACTCTGTGTTCATTAGCGTAAGTGTACATTTTAAGATGTATGAGTTTCATTAGCTACTGTCATTGAAACTGTCTCGCGTTTCAACTTGATATATTTTGACTGTTATGCTAAATTATTATTTTTGTGTGTCAGACACAGAATCCATGGATTGACAGTGCCAACTCTCAGATACGCATGCTGCCACATTCTAATTCCAGTAAAGACCTGACAGCCTATATGGCTGCTCACTACATGATTACTTCTGTAATTGATCATAAGAGCAATAAACTTGCACATATTTTGTATACTACTTGCAGGCGTCTACTTGTTGGATGCTTTATGCCACTGGTGTTCAGTTGGTGCTGGAGATGGACCTTTGAAGCTGTGGTGTGGGGAGTAGCCAAGTGACACCCCACTGCCCCCATGACAAGACCCCCCATTCTGTAAGGCGAAAGAGGTATTGCACTGATTCTGCTAATTATAGGACAGACAGTGGAACCCCCAGGACACCCAGGAGAAAGATATGATTAGGTGTTCATTTTACCTAAGGGGGTCCTGGGAGTCCTTCTGCCTGACATTATTCCCAGTTACGAGAGCCTTACCCATATTCTTTAGCTCACTATCTTTCACAGAAGAGAAATACCCAAAACATATCAGTCTTTGCCCTGGAGCAGTCCAGCACCAAATGTTAGGAAATTCTCCTCTGAACAAGAGTACCAACGGCAAACCCAGACACGTGTTTCAGTCTGGTTGGACCTCATCAGTAGGGTGGACCTGTGCCTCTAGGAATAGTGAGCAAAGGGACTACATCTGGATTCCCCTCGTAAATTAGGGTGAGACCCAAAGTTCCTTAAAGTATGCACATTATCAATGGGAGTCATGGGAGTCCTTCTGCCGGACATTAGTCCTGGTTATGAGAGTGTTACCCATATTCTTTAGCTCGCTATCTTTCACAGAGGCGAACAATCCAAAACATATCAGTCTTTGTCCTGCCCTGGGGCAGTCCAGCACCTAAATGCTAGGCAATTCTCCTCTGAACAAGGATGGCGTGGATTTTTACCTTTAGGTAAATTGAGATAGTGTGGAGAAATTGTTGAGTGGCACAGCGATGGCAGCGTGGAACCTATCTAGTGCAGAATCAATACCATTTTTAAAGGAAACAGGTGGGCCAGATAGATGTGTCGAGATGGAATCTATAAATGCAGTGTGATCAATATTGAGAATATCCCCACACAGAAAGTTGGAAGTAGGTGGGGGGCCGACAGAAGAAACAAAAGAAGGACGAATGAAGGAGTTGGAGATCAAAAAGTGATCGGCAGGAGGGAGGACGTGGATTTGAATAGGATCAATGACAGTACAATCAGCAGAAATAATGACCAGGTCTAGAACCCCCACTGTTGAAGTGAGTAGAAGAAGAAGAGAGCAAGTTAAGATTGTAGGAGAGAGTGGAGAAATGACAGGAAGAAAGGACAAGGTGGCAAAGATGAATGCCAAACTACCTGCCTGAACTGGGTGATCCTGTTTGGGGTTTGTGCCTGCGATGGCAAGCGGTTGTGTGTTTGTACACTGGTTTGTGATGCTGAATCACATGCACGTGCTATAGAAAAGTACATCATGGTTTTCCATGTGTTTGTGGTGCTGCCAGAAGGTTTTACAGAAGGTGCAAGTAGGCTGGATGAATGCAACAGCACCTTGTTCACGCAATGGAGAGTCCATACACACTGAGGCAGAATATAACAACGTGGCCCATCAGTTTACCACCACAATGAACAGAAACAATGTCACTGGATACATAGACATGTCCATCATGATTTGAATGATGTAAAGCAAGTAAGAGCATACACATTCCGTCAATGGATGGTAGGGAGATCCGCAATATTATGCTTATGATACTAAAAACATAAAAGACTGAATGCATATGTGAAAGATGCCGCGGTGATATGTAATGTGCAGAGCACATGTAGCTCTCCTGCAGACGATGGGGCAGCATCAGTTGACACCTGGGGCCTGATCACAAGGTTGGCAGTAATTCAGCAGTAAATCCACCAAATTATTAACACACTCGATTACCGCTACTGCCGCTTGGATTTACAGTGGGATTACAAGTTATGGTATGGTGGTATATTGTCCCCTTTTGGGGGGCCAAAGTACTCCATGAGGATTTTGTCAGAATTTCCTTTCCAATGTTTGGCAGTAAGGTGGAAGAATTACCTCTAGGATTTTGCTGGAGGTAAATATTCCACAATGCTGCCAAACTCATAGTACCGCAGTGCAGTAATGAGGTGGTAATGTGGCAATAATAGAATTACTTCCTTACTACTATTTTTACCTTACCTGCCATTCTTGCAATGACGGCCTAGATCTTGCATAATGTGGGTCTCCCCAAACAAAATGCAGTAATTGCTTGTGCCTTGGAATTGCCAGGCAGCCATTAAGCGTTATTGCGGCATTAGCCAAAAATCAGCAAATAAATACAACAGTATTGAACAGACAAGGAGAAGAGGAAAAATATGAAATGACCGAAAGCATTTAAAATCAAACAACATAATGTAGCATAAAATCGATAAAAAATAGAATGAGCAAATATACAATTATTGAAATAGGGTATGTTGCAGCATATGACAATAGGGTTGGACAGCATTCAAAACCATTGCAAATCATGGTTTTATAGGGGCAGTGTCACTACATCGCCCATTTTGCTTCTCTTCAACCATGCCCTGTGGATGCATTTAGATACAAAGTATACCATTGTCAGGTTACTACTATCCTAGCTATAGACTGGGGCATCATCAACATGATGGATTTCAGCCAGTCTAAAAGTGGGGACATGTATTTCTCACAATAGCCTCACAGAAGAACAAAAAATGGATGGTAGATTTTTCATTTGCCCCACAAACCAAGCATGTTGCTTGACAAGTCTGCATAAAAGATGCCACTTTTAGGATGTTGAGGTGAAACTGTAGTAATAAGAACTGGGCATATCGCAGGATGATCATATCCAAATAGGACGCAAACCCAAAATCAGGTGTATGCTGTAAATAGTACAAGCCTGTACTAAGAGAAATACATTCATCCTCCAGCAGCCCACGGTGGGAGAGGACACCACCCGTGCATTTTATCTCTCACCTCGAGATGCTTGTCATCAATTCGGGCGACCTCCAGTGCTGATCCAGGTTCAATTTGGATAGTTCTGTTTTAATAAATTTGAACCATGGAAGGGATTTAGACTCCGCCAGGGACAGGACATGCACCCCAGTACGTCTTTATAAACGGCCAAGTCTAGCAAGGTTCACATCTTCGTCAGGTTCAGTGGGGGCTTCATCCTGGCTTTATCTTCGACCGGTTGGATGTCTCATTCCATAAATATACTTGCACTGGGCGAGGATCTGGATAGCATATTTTAAAAAATCTATTTTAAGCAGTCCCCAGAGCTTGGCCCCATAAAATGACGAGGGAATTGTCTGCATCCGATATGGTAGTAGAGCTGGACTAGTAGCCCGACTATGATGGCTGTGATGGACTCGTCCTATGCCACCACAATACTTTTAGAGGGTGGATGTTGCTTTAATTACGTGCCATTGTCTGTGAACCTGTCTCCAAGGTAGTATGAGCCCTGTTCTAAGATGGTGCCATCAACCTTGATGTCAAGCTTCAGGGCTTTGGCTAGGCAGGATGTGAGGACTAGTGGTTTGTCTTTCTCTTTGTTTAGCTCCAGACCCAATTCATTGCATTTCCCAATTAACTTTGCCAGGGTGGTCGTAAGGCCCATTGAGGATGCAGCCAGCACCACTGTGTCATCCACAAATAATAATGCGGGTAACCTGGCGCTGCCCAATCTAGTCGGTCAAGGCTGCATGCTTCCAAAGCCTCAGAATTGCTTTGGCTAAGATAGAATAGATGACAAGGCTGTAAACAGCACTTGAAGAAAAGTATGTAAGTAATCATAATAATACGATGCACATTTCTTCAACTGTTAGCGGGTCATTTTCAATGGGTGATTTGTAGTGCAGTAGTTAAGAAAAGGTATGTTGCATATCCTATGAGCTTTCCATATTGGATAGAATAAGGAGGGTTCATGGTGCCTCATGTAAAGTGTGTGTTACACCTGTAAGTAGATATATGAGCAGATCATTTTAAAAGGCAGTGATACACTGGTTGACAGAGGTCGGAAAATAGGAGGAATCGAGTGGGAAAACAGGGGTGGAAGCAAAGGAAGGAATTTTGTATCCACCATATGGCTGAATAAATTCCTGATTTCCAGATGTTCTGTTTTGTCAATTGCATGCTTATGGTAAGCTGTTGCCAAGGTAGAACATCGGATTCACATTTTGGAGTTAACAACCACCTCCAGACAATCCTTTAAAAGTAGCACCAATAAACATTCCATAGGCGCAAAACATAAAGAAATTGCACAGGCAAGCTGGCCACCTGAGCCACAAATGAATGCACGACTTCAGTATTCACAGCCATTGTGAAAAATATAAGCACTATTTCCTATTTGCACTGACCCATCATGTCATGTTTCCTCTACAATTCGATTTAGACATTTTCATAATGAACAAAGTCATTTTCATCATCCTAGAACTGAACGTTCCGACTTGTTGCAATGCAATATCACATGCTGCATTAGATGACAGAATGACACACCTTCTCGGAGACATACCTAGGGTCCTACACGTTATAGGCAGTCATCCGTACCTGCATTTTAGGAAGCCGCAATTTCAGCCTGCTGTGTTTTGTTTTCAGATATTGGCAGCGTTGTTCCGTGACAACTTTGCATTCTATGCAGACAGAACTTGTGTCACCAATCAGGCTTTCAGGGACTAATTGCTGTTACCTATGGATAACAGGGAAAACATATTTTTCTCATCACTACTGACTCTGCTATATCCCAGTGTCCCCATTGATAGAACATAAACCCTCATGACAATTCTTGTCAGGGTGCCAAACCAACGCCAGCTCGGCGACACGCCAAATCGTAGGCAAGTGAGCGAGGGAGAATGAGGGCGACACCAGTGCCAAGATCTGCAACGGCACAATGGTACACTCCCCGCTAGCCCTAGCATGCACCAGGCTCCCCCAAAACCTGCACTTTAAGCCCAGCCGCGATCAAGCTCGAGCTCCAACTCACAGCTCCCCAAGCCACGCCATTGTCGTACCGTTGCTCCAGCATGCAAGCACCATTACACTGTGCTCATGGCCATCCGTTACAGGAGACTCCTCCTCCAGTTGTAGTTTTCATAGCAGGTGGGAGCATATTACATTCAGTGGTCGTAATGAGTCTACTCCTATGGGTAAGTTGTTATAACAATACATTGCTGCATTGTACACAGTTACAACTCTGCATCTCTCCGAGGGTGGTCACCTTTACAGATTGGTTGTGAAGGACATTTTACACTTGGTAGAGCACCAGAAGTGAGCTGTCATGCGTACACTTCCATATGGTGTAGGTTATAGCACTTGTACCATTAGGGAGCAAAATTCCACCACTTGCGTTTCATATGGTTAGCCCCCAAAGACACCCTTTGTTTAGGAAGTGCAGTACACTATTGCGACATGAAAGGAATTGCTTGACATCACACATTTCAAATATGGAGAATCTACACAGCCACCCACATATAGTTGCAGTTACATAGGGCTCACTTTTACGGACATGGAGACATGCTACTCATGGTGCAATGAATGTACAGCTGCCACAACATGTAAGAAAAAATGTACATATGGGCCCTATGTACTATTTATATGTGCAGTGTCTTACGAATCAACAGTGTATGTTGGCAGACTGTGTGTGCAATGGCTGCACATACGTGGGTGACATGGCCATCTTACACACTTTGGCGTCTTTCGGCAAGGAGATTTTTGGCCCTCTCGTTCATGAAAGGAAACAAATGACTTTTCAACTCCTTCAAATATTGTACGTGCTTTCCAATGTATGCAGTACAGTGTCCTGAAGTGGTTGTGTTGCATGTGTGGTACATTATGGCTATTATTGAGAAGGTTGTGTTGGCAAGTGATACCTGTCAGTGTGTGAAGGTTGCAAGGTTGCAGTTATTTTTGTTTCCATCTGCATTGTATGTTGAAAGCATTCATATTGCGTATTGCCTATGCGATTGTATATGTAAGCTGGAACCATTATCGGAATTGCAAGGCCTACACAATATACTATGGTTTCCATTTTGTAACACTTGCTAAAATGGAATGGAAGCACAGTTAGGTATAGATACATAGAGAAGGTGTTTGTTAAGGACGCATGATTGCAGAGAGTACACGTATGTTTTCACATGTAGGAAGTCTGAAAGATTTAATGTATGGGTATGCTTTTGCTTTCCAATACATGTACGAAGTACATTACAGCTTCCTGTGGATCTCCTTGTCTGTTTAATGTGAATTTATCTTTCTAGGACACTAGTCCAATTCCTGTCTTATTCTTGAGACTCTGTAACTGTTTCTAGGATTGTTTGCAGCATTTGTGTGCAGGACTATTATTGGCAAACACAACTGGTCTGAGCTGTTTACGTAAATGTTTTCAACAATTGCTAGCATTTGTAATACATCATTGATTGCTACATTTGCACAGTAATTTACACCATTTACAAATGTATTTGTTGTTATTTAGGTTTTATTTCCTCCTTGCTCCGCACTGTCCTTTTGTTCCCCCTTCCATGCACTTCTCTCTCTCCCCCTCTACCATGCACTTGCGCATTCTCAATGTCCCTGGGCCTAGTAAGATCGTTGTTATTGTTTCTCCTCTGTTCACCTTCCCTTGCCTTGTCGCGCTCTGAAATACTTGTGTTTGAGCGTGATAGAAATAAAATATCAATATCAATATCAATACCACTTGTATTGGAAAATTTGAATGGAGCAGTCAGTTTTGTTTTTGAGTACCTTTTGTTTAGTACACTTTGTAAATTAGATTTTTGACACTACAATGGTGTGTTGCTAACAATTTCATATGGTGGAAGGTACTTTTGCAAGCAGGTCCAAAACATATAGGTTAACAAATTTCGTGGTACTCTTGTGTATTTGTGCACTGGTCAGGAGTTTATAGTTTGTAGTATTTAAGTTTTTCCTTTCTCGTTGCCTTTCTCAGGGTGGTCGAGGAACTCCTGCATCGACTTCATAGAGGTGTGGCGACTGTTGCACATTGATGTGCAAGGGCATTTGTAGATGGGCTTTATTGCTTCCGTACCATCTAGAGTGGCATCTAAATTGGATGGGGATATTTATGAAAGCAGTGTTTTTTGTTCCATTATGCTATTGTCTCCCTTTTGATACCCTCATACTGTGGGATATTTTGACCCATGCCAATGTGCCCCACTGCACCACCTTACAAATGGGGAAAGAAACAATCAAAAATGGATGCGCTAACCCCTGTGCGTGCAAAAATCTGCAAAACTGCGTATGGGTCACAATCACAAAAGGCTGCACACCCCTGCCACACACAGTCAAAGTGGGGGGGGGGAGAATTTTCACTGCAGGAGCATGCCAGTGGGCTCAGTTACATTCAACCTGAAGCAAGGCCACAGAATTGGGCTAAAAAACGAAAATGCCTTGATTTGGCACTAGATCCGTTTGATTTCCAGTGAACCATTGAAATAAAAAGGGTTCCAGATCATCCAGTGTTGGATTGAGGGGCTCAGAAGAGCCGGGCCTCACTCACTGACAGCAGTTTAGAAATGCATTTCTTGAAAAAGGCAGCCCAGCAACATTGTTCTCAGTTCCACTGGAAAAATGCGGCTAAAGATGGCAACATGTAACAATATCAGCTGTGCAGAGAGAACTCCAAGCAAAGGCTGGATACATACATCCAGACTGCAAACCCAGCACTCAAGGACAGAAATAATGCTGAATAAAATGTGTGTGCTGCAGAGGAAAATCTGATGTAAAAGACTCAGTTTAAATGTGTTTGTCATTAAGAAAGTGCAACAAAAAGCCTGTTTAAAAGCATGTTTTTGTTGAAAGGCCTAATTCTTTAAATGTCAAAATCGACCTACAAACTGTGTCATTTTATATGTTTTAACGAAAGATGTAGGTAACTTAAAGTCAAAACCCAGTCTTGAGTAATTAAATATTTAATTCTGAGCTGACAGCTTCAGCCTGGAAATGGGTAACACCTCACTGCTAGCGCGAAGGCCTAATTGCTATGGGGAGGCCTCGCATAATCAGAACAAAGGCCCTCATTAGGCATCCGTCTTTGCTTCAGTCACAGACAACAGAAGGCTTGGACCCCCATCGTCCCAGAGGAGGGGCCGGATGTGGAGGAGGCTTCTCAGTGAACTTCAAAGGACTGGCCATTTGCTCACTTGTGAAGAAAGAGAAAAAAAAAACTGACATGGATTTTGAATGGAAATTACTTAGTTTGCCACAGAACTTCATGACATTTAACATGGAAGCCAAAATAAGTAGACGAGTGAAACATAATTGTGAATCTGAACTCATGCTAGACATTTGAAGACGTGAGTGAACCTGGTACTGCATAAGGGGCAAAAGTTATACTGAAACACTGATTGTGCCAAAACTATTAATGCTGCAAGTCTAATATTGTATACTCATGTTCTAGGCATGATTGCACAGATAAGTACTGAATTAGGAATTGTTAAGCCAAATCTTTATGATTAAAATTGACAAAATTCCACAGAAAGACAAAGCCAGCTCTCACGGACGTAGGGGTTGGAGGTAAACGTAACCCATGTAATATGTAATGCATGTGTCTGATTTTATTAGAGGGCATCATTATAGAAATGTGTATTTGTGGAAAAGTAAAGTTTTGGTCCAAATCACTGTGGGAGTTCCCAAGTCACATCATAAAATATTACAGCTCTTTCTGGCTTCCAACCAGAACAAGGCAAGTGCCTTTGACCACTCACAGCCTTGGGGGTGTGGATTGTAATTCTGCCCCTACCATAAATTGAGTGATGTCACTTGGCATGATAAATATGGGAACCTCACAACACACAGACACACTGATTCCTAACTACACCCTGATTTCCGGGTGATGCTCTGGTTCTGACTTCTTCATCCTGTTACAGAACTTTTCATCTTGTCCTGATTCTAGACTACTTTGCAAACCCCTGCCTCAGCATTTGCTGAACTCTTTTTCAGCTAGTCCCAAATCCTGAACCATCCCAAACTTAAGTGAAATAATTCTGATCCAGTCTGGCTTGCTACCATTGAGGCTTGCATGCTGAAACTCGCCATCCCACTAATCTACAGTTTCCAGTGACCAGAAGGGCCAATCCAATCCAATCCAATCTGAGGTTCAGTCCAATTAACTAGAACCGCCCAGCTGACCATCGCGCCAGAAGTGCCCTGCTCCCTGTAGACCAGATCTGTGATGACCAGAACCTGACGGTCAATCTTAAATTACAGTGGACCGTGAGTATCAACAGGAATCATAGTAACCCATAGTATATTTGCCCTGTCCTATCCCAATCTATAACCCATCCGCTCTTTAACTTAAGAACTTGTAATAGTGTCACAACAGTCCTAAAACTTTGCTTTGATTTTTTGCGCTAGTAATCATTTCTTAAAATTCTGTTGTTTTGTGAAATCATGAACTCTTAAAATCATCCCACGGGTAATCCGACTGAGTCTTCCAAGGCGGACACAGAGGTTCTGGGGTTGTTTTCCACGGACCACTCTGGAGCTTACTGTGTTTCAAACTGGTACCCAGCCTCAGTACCCTTGTTTAGAGCATAATTGTCATTGTAAAAACTGATTTCTGTTTTAATTTTTGCATCTTTATTTTCAAAAACACCTCTCATTGAAACTTGCATAACGTCTTCAATTTTATAGCTAGAGACTTTATTTCAATTCTGAGTTAAACCTAAGACCTGTAGCTACATCCACAACTAAACCTTGTTTTTTTGACTTGGAGTGGTAAGTGCATTAATGAACTGTTTTGCAGAGTTTGAGACATCACCTTTTCTAGTCTTTAAGTTTTTAGATTTCTTTTTTCCGGTGCTACTGTCATTTTTTGTTTAGGCTTGTTTAGATCTTGATTTGTGGCTTTTGAAATTAGTGTTCTGCTCTTAGCGGTTTTGGCAAAGATTGTGTAAATTGGTTTGATGATTAACTCTGGAGGAGGGGGCGGAGAATTCAATTCTCCAATCTCAGAAGTCATTGGGTCAAGGATGATTTTTTGAAAAAAAGGCACTGCAAAAGAAACATCATGTACTTCCAAGTTAAAGCTAGGCTCCTTTCTGAATTGGCTAGCATTAAAAGGAGATAAAGCCTGGTCATTGTACTTAGTTCTTAAAGGGGATGTGAACTTGGATTCAACCAGGCAAGTATCTTTCAATTTCAGCAATTGGACAGAAGTTTACCATGCTATAATCGAGGCAATCTGCGCACTTTGAGTGTTTAGTTTTTCATTGATGGAATCAAACAATTTAACTAAGGTGTTCATAGTTGTGTTCATGGCTTCTAGTGCCAATCCCACGATTCTACTACCCGTCTGTAGAGACTGTGATTCTCTAAAGGTTGTTTGTCTAATTTGTGATTCTCTATTTAGTGTGTGCCTTGGTGTGGGATCAAGGAATGATGAGGAAGTGTTAGACCTTTCAAGGTTAATATCAGAAAACATTTTTGGTGAAAATGATAGTTTTTCCGAGATCGTCTGCGCCGAATAGCTAGTGTGCATGGAATCTAGATCAATTACCACTATGTCTGTCTGATCTTTGTTAGGACTTTTAGATTCAGGATTTTGACCACTTGCTGTCATTGTAATGTTCTTGTTTGAACTGGCTAAATGCAGCGTATTACAATCAGACAAATGCAGAGACAAACTGGTTTGCGCCACTGTATTTAGACTTTTTACCCCTTCATCAACAGCACATTTTCCCACTTGAGTTTGAGAAGGCATCTTGTTCAATCCTCCACCTGGATTTCCCGGGTAGAAATTACGAATGTCCGCTGTTGTCAAGTCCTTTGGCAATTTGGCCGGAAGCAGACACGGTGCCAACTGTTTTGGGGTAGAACAATTACGGGAAAAGAAACTTTTTAAAGATTTGGTCCGTTGGTTGGGCTCTAACGGGTTGAATTCGTCTGTGACAGACTTTACTGGCATGCCAGTGTGTAGTGTGTAAAGTGGCTGGGTCATTTTCCAGCTAAGGACTCAGTAATTCCAAAATAACTGAATAAACAAACACTGCAAAGAAAAAGAAAAAGGGAGTGAGTTCCAAGGCGAGCCCCGAGCGACGCCGCGGCGAAGCGGCAAAGCGGGACTCAACGGGACTCCTTCGGTGCACACACGCGGTGCGTGCGCGTGTGCTATTTTATGCACACACCCACTAAAAGTGGCAGAGTGCCTAAACAAAGAAGAAAATAAAAGTAAGATAAATGTTCTTCTTGGTTTGAATGATCAGGTGGTTGTTCAAATATGCCTTCACATTATGGGAGGTGCAGTCCAGTGTAATCCAGAGTGAAGGCAAGCAGCAATAGACTCCAGCAGACGATACGGAGCGCCAAAGCGGACTCACCGGGACTCCTTCAGTGCGCGCACGCAGTGCGCACTTGTGTGCTATTTTATGCACACACCCACTAAAAGTGACAGAGTGCCTTATGGGAGGTGCAGTCCAGTGTAATCCAGAGTGAAGGCAAGCAGCAATAGACTCCAGTAGATGATACGGAGCGAAAAAACGGGACTCACCGGGACTCCTTCGGGAAGGAGAGAGGAATGCAGAAGCCTATGGCTATGGTTGTGTGCTTCAGGAGGCTGAGTGTATGGGTTTTGGGGGACTCTTAGATATATTGGTTGAAAGTGCATGCAAAACAGTGTGCAGTGGCTGCACATTTTGGATTCTATCATGTGGATGTGCACATGTATGGAGTTCCTTCAATGAAGTGGCTGATTTTGGTTCCTCTTTCTGCCACTTTGGCGACGCTCAATCATCCAGCCATTCTTATTCTTCATTGTGGAGGAAATAGTTTAGTAAATTTCTCTACAATTTGCGATGAAGGAGGCACTGGGATAGCTCATGGGTATGTTTACGAACTCCTGCATTATTTTTGTTCTCGCATTGCGCAAACAGATGTGGCTGCCTTCTTCTTGCTTTGGTGCGTAAATGGAAAAAGCGAAGTGCAATGTGAAAAAGGCTGTTTGTGCCTTTTTGTGAGATGTTGCCATGTCGTACTTCCACAATTCCAACATTGCGTTTAGTAGCACAACCATTTTTCCCACAGATGGATTTCATCTTACTGATGCTGCTAATTAGCTTTGTCTGCGAAATATGACAAATGCATTGCTGCCCTTTTTGCAAGTACAGCAAGTATTTTTCTAGTATGTGTTGCTCATTTCAACCCTTCGAAACACACTCAAACACCAGAAAAGGCCTCTTTTTACAACTAGCACTTTCTCCCGGAAATGACGACAATGTTTTTGACTGAGCTAACACTTCCATTATTCATTGCGCAATCTGCAGAGCTTATCGGCTGCGTGTCAGCATGCATCCTTTCATTGGCAATTCTATTTTTGAACTCTGAAGGTGGCTTTTTGTTTTGTATCTTTCTTGGTCTTCTAACACACGACACAGCAGGAAAGGAAGGAAAGGGAGGGTAGGGAAGGCGCACCACCAAAGGGATAAGATAAGGCATGTGCACAGAGATGTTGGGTGGCGATCAGTTAGGTAGGGGACACTCATTGTCATGCTCCCGGACTGACCCCTCGATCACACTTCGAAGTTGCTCCCCCTGCCTTCTGGTTGCTTTGAGATGTCATCACATTGAGGTGGTGTCGTAACTGTACACGCCAGATTTTCCGCAACTGAGTGAGTGCATCTTACCTGCTTAGCACAACATTTCGCCACGTCTCCTACGCTGCTAAACAGTTTGCACACCCAGCACTCACGCTGCCTGCAGGCATTGAGGATTTGCTCTGCTTCATTCTCATTCTCCTCTTGATCTATATGTACATCAACACATCTGTTCCCTTGTCCAGGCCCTTCGGAAGGAGCTGGTGGTGGTGAGGGTCAGGGTGTGGGTTCTGGTGACTTAGAGGCAGTAGCAGCAGTCATGGTTGCCATTAGGTGCAAAGGTAATATAGCACAGTATAAATGATGAGAAAGCAATTCCTCCACGAAGCAACGTGGCCCCCTATTCTGATCTGCAAGGACACAAACTGAATGTGGTGTACCTGTGTGGTGTGTCTTTTTGTAGTGCTGCTGTGTAGTACTTGGAACTGGAAAGTGGGACTAAACCATTCAAAAAAATAGTTACATGCACAGTGTGTGACCTTTGTAAGGGTGTACTTTCACAATAACACTCCTTGTATTGCAGAAAACACTACTTTTCCAATGTCAAGGGGCCCCGATTGTGTCCGACAAAAAAGGGTCTACATGCAGCGTGGATGCGGTCACATACTGATGTCGTGAATGTTCTCCACTGGGATGGCTGTTCGCAGGACCTTTAATTGGCCAGAATACTTTATGCGCATAATATGGAAAGGTAGTTGGTAGTGCAAAGTAAGTATAACGTCCCTTTAACAAAGTGTTTGCACTGAATGTGGTAGGTTTTTCTTAGGACAACCGAATTATAATGTGCCGTTCACAAAATATTATACGGCAGCGGTGGGTTTCTTTTTCCCAAAGTGCGGCCTACATCCCATTCATTTTCCCATAGGCAAAAACGGTCAATTTTTGCCAAAGGGCACAGCCTCTGGACAGATTTGCACCAGGCAGGTCCGAAACAACTTGGGTACGAAGCGTTGACTCGTGAACCATTTGTGGTTTCGGGATATTGTGTGCATTCATTATTTAAAAATTTTACAGAGAAGGGGGTGTCCCCTTCCCCTACAATTATAGTTATATCTCCCATGGTACATTGCAGTATCATGGTTTTCAGAAATTAAACAACCACCATCTTGTTTTTCTTTCGATGCGAGAGATATTCAGGTCTATAGCAGAGGTTGTGGGAAAATGAAACACAGTAAAAGCTATTCACAGGTAAAATAATTTACAAGTGCCATCAGGGTAGAGGTGGGGGGATGCCTAGAGGGCACTTAGAGAAATTAAGGAGTTGTAGGCGGTACAGGGACCGAGTTTGCAACACAAAGATTTACGTAGTCTCAGCTATATCCACTAATAGCTGACATCTCACAGCAAACTGCGTCACAGAAGCAGCATGTGCTTTGGGGAGGAAGGGAGAGGGCAGCAGAGGTGAGGCAGCCATCTGGGGAGTGAGGGGAGCTGGCACAGATGAGGGGTCCCTTGGTGAGATGCAGGGGGCAAGAATCAATTTTTTTGGCCGTTTTGTCAATATTTGCAGCTATATCCGAGGCTACAAAGGACTACAGATAGCCGAAGGTATGTGTAGTTCGGTATCCGCGGCTATATAGTTTGTGGTGTCAGTGTTTTATATTTTTTCAAAGTACTTTCTTTAGGTATAGTGACGTTGGGGGTGAAAAATCATGGCCAGTGACCTAGTAGGTATTAGAGTCTTTTTTATTTTGGATGTGTGTTTTTAGACTTTTGAGCATGAGAGACTTTGGAGAAAGATAGAAGAAAATAGTTTAATAAAATGTATATAAAATTGTAGTATAGTTTTAGATGCGCCATACAATGTAATTTAGATTGTGTATTCTCACTTATGGTATTATGTTGTGTGGGTGTGCAATATTTGCCTGTCTAGTTTACTGTTATGTATTTTTCTATGGTTTCTTTTTTTCAGTTACTTTACATAAGTACATGATTAGTGTTGTTCTGTATTGATCATTTAATTTGGATTGTAGTATAAAACTTGAAGTCAGTCCCTTGTCAACTGACTTTTTGTAAACGCTGTTATGATAAAAGTCAATGAACTGTAGCCGCGCTTATAACAAAATAATGTTTTGTTATTATTTATTGTATTTGTGTATTTATATATGATAAGTAGTCCTTTAAAGGACTGTTTTGGGGTACACTGAGTGTAGAACTTTAGCACATTAGGAAACTGTTTTGATATTATGAAGGAACACTGCATTTACTTCATCGGTTAGGTGTACTCCGTCATGTCTATAGAAATTGGCCATGTAGAACTGTATGTCGTTGGCAATCCATAATTGGTTGTGGTCTTTCATGAATGTGGAAACTGCTTTATTAACATTTCTCTGGGATTCCTTAATTTTACATTAAATCTGGTGGTCCATCTCCATTTCTGCCCCTGAGTCAGATTGGAAAAGATAAAGATGGTGTGAGGAAATTCTTCCATTAGTTTTCCCAAATCGTGTTTCATCAGTAAAGTAAGGGACACCCCTCGTACATTCCCCAAATCATTGCCTCCACAACGAAATAGTATGATGTCTGGGTGTTAACCACGGCTACGGGCAACAATTGGGAATTTTGAGTACTGAAACTGCATAAAATAAATTACAATAGGTATTGTAATATATTTTTGCCCCCTGTGTTCAATTTCAACTATTTTTGTAACATAAAAGATGGCCCTTAAAAGGGACCTTTTGGGGGATGGAAAGAGGGAGGTGGAATAGGGGTGGAAAATACATAAGGTTGAAACATGTAACAAAGGGAATTAAAATAAAAGCCAACATATTTTTTAAAATATATATATATATTTTTTTAAAAGGGCGGGAAAATGTGCCACTTAAAAATAGTACTAAGCATGACAGATAATCTGATGTCCAGTGATTAACTTCAGCCATTGCTCAATTGTGGTATCTCCCTTGACTACCCATTCACAGCATCCTTTACACATGATTTGCATCCTGGAAATGTCGGGTGTCGGTAACAGAGGAGTCAGTATATTGGATACCACTGCTAATGTAGAGGCTTCATTTCCAGTTGGCGTTGTTGATGCACTGGTGGTTGGAGGTTCTGCAGGTGGTGCTGATATTCGTCTATGCCAGGAACAGGCCCCATGGTTTTTTCTTTTGTGATGTCCATGGGATTTACGATATTCATCATCAACATCGTCCCAGTGGACTCGCACCAGATGGTTGATCATTATCGATGTTCCTAGACTTTGAGATGGGATATCAGAAGGCCCACGGCATAGAGTCTTATTACAGAAGGTGCACTGTATCTCCTATTGTCTCTTTTCTGGAGCAGTGTTCCTTTAATTTAAAGAAGTGCCAACTGTCTGCAATTTTTTTCATTCCTGTGTGCTTCTTCCTTGGTGGTGAAGGATTTATCACTCAAATGATGACATCATCCTCACTGCTCCTACCTTCATGTTGGGACATGCTGGAATGTCCAACCAGGGAGGAAAATATAATAGAATAAAAATGACAACACGAAAAAGACAATACTGCAAAAAAGGAAAAAGGAAAAAAAAAGAAATCAAAAAAGTAAAACAAATAATAGACAAACTAAACGGTGTCCAGTCAAAGTTTCGAATCAAAAGGGTTGAATGCCCTTTTGTTCGAAACCAAAAGGATCGAAAATAAAAGGGTCACATTTTTTAAAATGTATTTATTTATATATATTTTTGTTTGGTATTTGAAAAAAAGTTTTTTTAAACAAGAAAACAAGGAGTTGGGGGCAACCCCCCATAAAAAAAAAAAATAATAATTCAACCCTTTTTTCCGGTCCTTTTGGTGTCGAAAAAAAGGCATTTGAGCCTTTTGTTTTCAAACCTTTAACCTAGAACCAAACTAAACAAATCACAAGACAAAAAGAACATTGGATTTTGGGAAAACTGGGTAAAAAGGAGGAAGAGTTTAAGGGATAAAGTGCCAAACGTGCTTGCAATTACTCAGAAACCCTTTCATTAGCAAGTACAGAAAGCAACGGTTAAGGTAAAGTTATTTTTTGTGAGTGTGGTGATTATTCCCAGCTACAGACTTATGTGCCGTCTGATTGGACAGTCTTGTGTGCGTGGATGTCATCAAACGGCATGAGTGTAGCCACATCGATACAGTGCAATGTTTGATTGGATAGTTCATTGACGTGTATAAATGTCACTTGTAGGCACAGAGCCGCAGCACGTTTTATGGTTGGCTGATGCATTATGCGCGAAGAGGCATAGATGCATTGCAGGAGTTTGGCGTCCCATTGGCTTATTTTGCACGCATGGGTTACGTCAAACGGCATGGGCATACCCACATCAATACTTTGCAATGTGTGATTAGATCATTTGTTGACACATACAACGTGATGGTGCGGAACCGCAGCACGTGATACTATTGGCTGGCGTATTAGTGCATAGCCACGTTGAAGGTTTTCAACATTCTATTGCCTCATTTCGCACATGCGGGTACTACCTCCCCAGTCGTTGCGGTATGTAGCCACGCATGTATCCTTGGTAGGCGCGGCTATAAAAACTTTCATTAAAAAAAATATATATATTTATATATATTTACATATATATGGGCAGTAGTCTTGTAAATATTTATTTTAAAATGTATTGACAGTTACTGTAAGACTTTAATAACTATTCATGGACAGTACATATACATGTAAATACTTTAAAAAGTTAAGCACATATGCAAACTCATTTTCTGTAACAACAGGTAATTTGAGGGGAATGTGATTGTCCAATTGTTTTTTTTTTTACTTTCTAGACATAATACAGTGTTTGATTAGCTGAATTCTCTGCATTATTAACGTTCATAATGTATGGAATAAAAAAAGCCTTGAAATTCAAGGAAAAAACGTAAGTTGCAGGGATGTTAAGGTGAGCAATAAATTGTAAGAAAACCTTTGAAATTCAAGGAAAGGCTTTAGTTGCAGGTGCATTGAGGTGAGAACGTAATGCAACAAACCCCATGAAATTCAGCTAAAGCCACCTTAACTTCACGCCCGCTGTTGCGCAGACTATGATCACAATGATGACATCACAGATCACATCACTGATGACATCACTAATTACATTACAACAGTAACTGATAGATTTTGGTGGATGCAGCTTTCAACAGTGTCCACTGTATACTGTATACACTGAACAGGCACTAGCTATGGACCTTAGCACAATACTGGCCAGTGGCCACAATGTTTTACTATGTCCACTATATATTCTAACATATAAAGGTGCCACTAGCCATGGGGTTTGACTGTGAGCAGTTTGTACATCTTTTGGCCATGTGTACTCTATGTTTCAAAATGCTAACATGGCATAAGCGATGGACTTTGGACATGCACACTGTGTATTACACAACACTAACCAGCCACTAGCTATGGCCTTCAACTATGCCCACTGTATATTATATACACTAACCAGTCACTAGCCATGGTCCTCAACACAGTACGAGCCAGTGGCCACCGCCTTTGGCAGTGCCGACTGTATATTCTGACATATTAATGGCCGTTAGCCCTGGCCACCGACTACAGCTTTCAACGTTGCCTACTGTATATTTTAAAACAGTAACAGGCTACTAGGCATGGCAGGTAACCATGCAGATTGGTATTTTTGAACACTAACCAACCACTATCTGTGACCTTGGGTGTTGCCCAGTGACTCCAGCCTTTGTCATGGCCAAGTCCATGGCCTAAATAGTTATTAAGGTAATCCAAGTTTTCATGAGCTAACTTATAAATGATGTAATGTCTAATTCCATTATTGATATAATCAGGTACATATAATGCAATTACTTTTGTCACCAGTGATGGCATCCATGATGTGATTTGTAATTTCATCATTGTTCTCATACAACATGTAATTAGTGATGTCATCATTGATCTGCTCTATGATGTCATCATTGTGGTCATAGTCTAAGCAACAGGGGGCATGAAGTTAAGGTGGTTTCCAGGGTTTTGCTGCAACTAAAGTGTTTTCCTTGAATATATAAACCAAATCCTCACCAAACTTTGGCCTCCTGATCACCCCTGACATCTTGTTAGCAACATTATAAACACAACCACTTGTAGGGACTTTGCATCAAAATTAATTTTGAATGTGATGTCATCAGTGATGTCATCAATGGCATTTGTGATGTCGTCTTTGATGTCCTGGGTGTTAGTCTTAGCAGTGCACGGAGGGGGCGCAAGTTATGGTTATAAGTTTACCATAACTGGTGATCACACTTGCCACAAGGATTTTGAATTTTGCCACGTAGGATGATGTTAGTCATACACAGGTTAAAGTCACCTATGACGATTTTCTGTTATATAAACAAGCTTTTTTCTAAAATGCACTGAGAAATTGTGTGCTGAGATGTCCGTTGTACTTCCTGTTTTATCTAATTGAAATGAAAACAGTTATATTTAGAGTTGTTTTGATTATTGATGTTTGAATACATTCTGCATCCCCATCCATCTCAAGGGTATTGCTATCTCATCTTAAAGGACTGGGAGCTCCAGTTCAAAATATATAATTACGCACACGATACAAAACCAAGTCTGAAATAAACCGTTCTTCAGTAGAGAAACATGGCTTTTGCTTTAGTTGATTTTCAATCATAATAATAAACCATATTGCGGGTTCTTCCACATAAACTTAAATGGAGATTTCTCTTGTTTGCAATGCTGCTGGCCAGCTGCACTAAATAAAGGGACCTGCCCACATTATTTGCCCCAGGCATCACAACACCCTGTGACAACCTTGGCAATAGTCATTCTGATGACTTGAATCTTTCCTCAGATTGATCATTTGAATCCTTGCCATCTAACTCTATCTGTTTGTATTTGATTCCGTAGCCTTGTCAGATTGTCTAATGCTACATCAGGTAAGCCTGAGTTACGTCTAATTCCCAGATAATTGAGCCCTTTGGGCACCCGATGGAGTTGAACATGTTATAAATCAGCTTTGGTTGCAGTTTCCGAGAAAGGCATGGCTTCACATTTGTGGCAATATTTTGTAAACCCTGAAAATTTGGTGAAACTAGTAATTGTTTACAGCAGCACTGCAATCACATTTGAAGGGGCTTGCAGTGTGAAGGCAGTGCTATCTGCGTACAATACCATCTTTGTGTCCCCCCAAACTATGTACACTCTTAATACTTGTATTTTGATGAATAGCTATTGATAATGGCTCTAGATTTAAGAAAGAAAAGTGGGGATGGGACATCCTTTTCTGGTCCTGCATTTGATATTGAATTCTTTAGCTATATGGCATCCATTCAGCACTCTGGTAGAGGGGTTATTGTATTATTCCACCCTATCGAAAGCTTGCTAGGTGTCTAGTGATAATGCTAGGGTGGGGAATCAGCTTCCCTCTCCTGTCAGAGTAACGGCAGACGTTTGCGATGGGTATATAAGATATGAGAGGAATATTTGTATCCTTCATATCAATATTTATCAAATAAATTGGTTGAAAGAGTATTTGACTGTGTCTCAGACAAATTTCAGGAGGACTGTAATCAGAGCCGTATTGGATTCTGCTAGTATTTTGGCTTCTGGGCATATCTCTTTATAAAATTGTGTTAGGAGGGGTATCAACAGACTGACGTAGATCTTTTGGATATCAAGGGAAAGGCCATCATTCCCTGGAGATTTCTCTGTCATCATTTGCTTAATTGTGTTTCGTACTGCTGATTCTCGTATGGAAGTATCTTCGTAGCTCAAAGTTGTGAGATTCAGGGTTCCCATACATTTTTCTTCTGCTTGTGGGTATAATGTACCCATAGGTGGATAAAATTTGCACAAAATGCTGCAAATTAGTTCACAATATTTTAAGGGCCGGAAACTCTTCCGCTCTGTGTTAAGTTACTGGACCAGCATCGTTCCAGCTTTTTGCCATGCTCATAGGGTGTCTGTTTAATACAGAACAGTGCATACTCTGCTTTCTACGTGTATATTCCTGTCATATTTTGCTCTATGTAATCTATTTAGTAGGAGGTCCAAAGAGGTGTAGATATATTGAGATGTTAGAGTGTGGGTTTGGATTCCAGATCATCAGCTAGCACTTATGCATCTTTTTGCTTGGAAACTGATCGATTTTGCACATAATGTAGCTTAAGTATGCCTTTGTTGAATCCCACAGCATTTGAGTGGATGTAACAGAATGTGTGCTGATATCAGGAAAATATGTTAGAGTTTTACATGACATTTCTTGTCTGTTTATATTGGCACATGTTCATTGTCCACCATATGAATGTAGGTTTGTCCATGTACATTTGTGTGTGAATGAGTATTTGCGAGTGATAAGCTATGCCACCTAGTAGGATCTTACAGTTGATCATGCTATCCAACACCTTAGAGGATATAACAAAGAAATCAAGTTGTGTGCAAGTGCCATACATGCAGCAGGTATGTCTGTGTGTGCATTATCTTATAGTGGTGTGTTGAATGTGCCATGGTTCTGTCTGCTGATGGTCTTGAAGTATTTCACAAAGCGTCCCCCTATCACAATTGGCATAGAAATATTGTCTCCCACAGCAGACACATGTCATGTTACAGTCTCCCCCTAATATTTTGGATGTATCACCTGTTTCCCCAACTATTCTGGTTAAGCATGAGACAAATCTCTCTTTGCCATTATTTTGTGCGCACACAGATCATATTATGACCATTGTCTTCTTAATGTGTTTCTTGGCTAATATTATGCTTCCTTCATCATCTTGCCATGTCGTCAGAAGATAATAGCACAGTGACCTATTAAATAAAGGAGCTACTTAGATTCTCCTGCCTGTCCCTTCTTCTATGCAGCTGTAGACCATGTGAGCCACCCAATCCGTTTGTAGAATGGCTACTTGCATTTGAGTAAAATGCATCTCCTCTTGTGGTGCTGTAGATGTATGTGATTTAACCGAATTTACTTCTCCTAAACGTGAAATCTTCGAGAAAAAAAATTATTATAATTTTCTTTTTATTATGCGGGGGTAGATGCCCCCACTTCCTCCTACATTATCCTATCCCCTTATCCCACCCCATTTATGCTTTAAAATGTACCCACTTAACCAACCAAATTTGAAGAAAAGACATTTCGAAGATTTCCCATTAGGTGAAAAGGGATTCGGTGAAATGCATTGATAAGCTGGTGCTACATACATGATTTGGTTTTCAAATATTGTAAAAATATTTTTACTTTTCATAAAATTTGGAATAGTTTTAATTCCCATTAATCAACATGGAAGTGTATTGGTCTCTGACTAGTCGTTTAACATTATCAAATGCTGCCCTGTAAAAACGTAACATCAGTAGCAATTTAAAAATGTATGCCTTTGGCTCATGATAGTTAAAAATGATTGGTGTGTAAGTGCTAATAAAAGAAATTGAACAATATAAGTTTAACAAGAGCAACGTTACAAATCTTTGCAATTCCTTGCTCTAACACCACAATTTACAAGGCATACAGTAATATGTATAAGACAAAAACATGAAGTGCTTTTAACCACATTCTGTAGTCAAGGTACGCTTCTTTGACCTTCTCACCACAATCAAAACTTGAACCTTCTCCAAACCTGAGAAGGGCAGCAGCTCCTGCACAGTGGAGAATCATTCTTGTAAGTCATACATGTAACACCCACTATAGGGAGTTCAATTGCCAATGTCAGGAGGTTTAAAAAATGATGAGTAATAATTCAATACCACATCATAAGTGGACAGCTTTCATTACCATCTGATCAGACTTTTGATTTCAGTAGAGACCTGGATTTTTCTCTCGAGTGATCTTCATGAGTTGTTGGGGCTCAAGAGTCAGATGATTGCAATGGTGTATTACGTTTCTCTTTACTTTGGTGTTCATGTCTAAAGGGTTCCAGTGTATCTTCTACTGGTTTGGGAGATTGTGCACTCCCTCGATAATTTGGATCTTTGATTGACCTTGATGCATCCATTGCCTCTTGTTCTTGCTGTTCTAAAAATAATTTTAAATCATCTGGCTCTAAATATTCCTCAGTCTTTCTGTCCAGAAAGCCATATTTCAAAGCCAATTATTTCAGCAAACAGTATAAGTTTCAAGATTGTGGAGCATTTTCCCTGGCTCTTATGTTCAACCTGGGCTGAGGTGCTCACCATTCAAACAGCCATCTTGGCAGTTGTTACCTCCCATTCACCACCCACACCCACCAGTCAAGACCTCAATGCTCATGGGATGATTCCTTGTTTTGTTCTAAGAGGAAATTCATTAGGAGTGTTCTAGAAAAGAGGTAGTCTTGTTACGGTTTGATAGCAGCAGTCATTTGGTTGCAGGAGTAGACTACTAGATAACTGGGGCTCTATAACTGTCTGAAACACACAAAAGGTGCACCTTCCACTGATGTATATTAAATATATATTTTTTAAATCTGCATTGACCCTTCTTGTATATTTCCACATGTACCTGTAATATTTCCTTCCTTCCTTCTTTCCTTCCTTCCTTCCTTCCTTCCTTCCTTCCTTCCTTCCTTCCTTCCTTCCTTCCTTCCTTCCTTCCTTCCTTCCTTCCTTCCTTCCTTCCTTCCTTCCTTCCTTCCTTCCTTCCTTCCTTCCTTCCTTCCTTCCCTCCCTCCCTCCCTCCCTTCCTTGCTTTCTTCCTTCCTTCCTTTCTCTCTTCTTTTTCCTTTTTTGTTCTTGTCATTAATATTCTTGTTTTTATTGTCATTTCCCTGTTTTAATCTGTTACTCCCCATCAGCCTCCACAATGAGACCCCCTTAACCCAGTCATTGATGTTTTATTTCTGCCACTGTGTTTAGAGGCCTGCATGTGTGATCAAAGTTGAGTGTGACAGAGAAGAACTCAAATTTGGTTAGGCGTGAGCCCTCTGAAGCCAATGAGCAACTAAGCACAAAGCTATAATAATATGTGGTGGGGCCGGAGGGTGTGTTGGTATGAATATGGCAGCCTTTTAGTTCATGATGCTTCCAATTTGCTGTGGTATCAAGTCCAAGTACTTGTGAGTACAAACATTTAGGACCCTAAAGCCATGCTTTTTACCTGCCTAGAAAAGAGGAATTTCAATCATTTCCTATAACAAACAAATTGTGTTTTTCTGTGTTTTTCAGTTGGGGCATGTTTGTAGTGTTTTGCAGTATGGAAAAAGACACCAGACATAAAAATATAGCGAATACTGAGCTCTCCATGGTTCTTGACTGACACTATTTGGGAAAGACAGTGCGGTTTTGCAGATCTACAACTGCCATGTGAATGTATATTTTACTAATTTGTTTCACTTGCACATCCATGTAGTCCAATGTTTCTAAATTGTAAGCTTGTATCTTCTTGTCTTTATTACTCAAAACTCCATATTTACTAACTCTCTAATGCTGTCATAGACTGGGGCATTTTGCTTAAAATAATATTTTTTTGTAAAACTCTCAATCTATCGGATAGCCATTTTCTTTAGTACAATCTGTTAGTGTTACCCAATTTAAAGGGATCCGTTTTGGCAACACGAGAAAGGTGAAAATTGGCAGGCAGGAACTGTAACCAATGTTTCAATGTTACAAACACATCCCTGATGCAGGCACGCCTCCCACTGAGCCATCGCTCTTGCCTTGGGACCTTTGGCCTACAGGCTGAATTCAGTTCTTTGCTGCTTCTTCCTGAGCTATTTTACAGAGGGATTTGGATCTCTGCAGCAGTTGTATTCAACATCTTAATGTATAATACTTGCATTGGGAATTGGCTGGATTGGAAACCTGTAATTTGCAGAATTGAGTAGGGAATAGTTTAGTCGGGGGGGGGAGAAGACGGGGTTGACATGCAGGGGTATGATTAGTGATGAACTAAAGCAATATCTGCAATCTTAGAGCGAGTTAGTTGCCACCATCCAGGGAATTTATTATGGCTGTCTTATAGCAGTTTGTGGGAGTATTGATAAGTAGAGATATGCATAGTGGCGGGGGACAAAGCAATGTGTGCAATCTGGGAGCGAGTTAGTTGGCTCCATCCAGGGAATTTATTATGGCTGTTTTACAGCAGTTTGTGGTAGTATTGATCAGAAGAGCTATGCATAGTGGGGGCATAAAGCAATGTGCATGATCTGGGAGTGAGTTAGTTGGCTCCATCCAGGGAATTTATTATGGCTGTTTTACAGCAGTTTGTGGTAGTATTGATTAGAAGAGCTATGCATAGTGGGGGCATAAAGCAATGTGCATGATCTGGGAGTGAGTTAGTTGGCTCCCTCCAGGGAATTTATTATGGCTGTCTTATAGCAGTTTGTGGGAGTATTGATAAGTAGAGATATGCATAGTGGCGGGGGACAAAGCAATGTGTGCAATCTGGGAGCGCGTTAGTTGGCTCCATCCAGGGAATTTATTATGGCTGTTTTACAGCAGTTTGTGGTAGTATTGATTAGAAGAGCTATGCATAGTGGGGGCATAAAGCAATGTTCATGATCTGGGAGTGAGTTAGTTGGCACCATCCAGGGAATTGATTATGGCTGTTTTACAGCAGTTTGTGGTGGTATAATCCAGTTCCACCTCGGTGGCGTGGACTCTGGCCCAAATGAATCAAAGAGTTGCAAGTGAGTTCTTGCTAAGTCTGTATAACTTTAGGGGCACCTTCCCTTGGGTAGAAATTACCAAGGGCAGGAGTATCGTTTTTGGAGGTTTTAGTGGTGGTCTCATGCTGGTGTTAATGGAATGGCCAATATGTTAGCTGTTTTCTGAATGTGAGGTGGACTTCTGTGTTAAGGTGTATGGCAAAGTGTAGCAGAATTTGGATGAGAGGAAGAAGAAGGACGTTACTCTGTGCCATTTGCAGTTGAAGCTAGGCACCTTTACAAAGCCATTGTTGCTGAATAAAAACCTTCTCGATGGTTGGTAATGGGTAGTGTAACGTATTTGTTAGTCTTATGTATTTGTTTCTTTTCAGCCACATTTTGGACTCTCTGTTGAGAAGGTGCTGCAGAAGTCCAAATCAGCAGTTGTTGATGTTGTCCAGTCTTGTAAATACAAATGCGATAACTTCAATAACTGTCACAGTGCTTACGTGAAGTTCAAGTAAGGCATGATGCATCAGATAGTATGAAGTTGGAAGAAACATCTTTTTACTATGGCTTTAAACCGTGATTACAGTGTGAGGTTGCTGTCCATATTAATTGTGAGGTTTCTGACAGTTGACATGGGACGGAGGCAAACAACCAATTCATCTTTCCAGGGGATTGGTGTGGGGTTTGGTGGTATAATGCCCCAGATCATAGGCTGTCTCTTTGTAGTCATCCGAGATGTTATGTGTGCAAGTCATGCACTGAGGTCAGGAGTGTTTGTTGTAGAGTAATGTGTCTATTTTTAAGTTATTTGAGTGACATCTAAATATTTGAACCATGTGAGTGTTGAGCTGTTAATAAGTTCCAGAAGCTGAGTCATATAGATGTTGGACAGTAGTGGCAAGAGACAGGACAGGGCAAGAGACAGGATTCCTGGGGTATGTCAATCTGCAGCAAAGTGACATGAAAGATGTGATGTACATTGTTCGGTCCTCTCAGTGAGGAATGATGTGACCCATTACTGGGTGATTTTATTTTCTCCAATGGCATCTCATGGTTTTAGTAGGATCTCGTGGCTCATAGTGTTGAAAGTGGAGAACATACCTCTCAGGATGAGTGCACTGTGTGAGTTGGTAATCACATTGATGTTTTCGGACATAGCATAGAATAGATTCTGTTACTCACTTTGCCCTGAATCCCTATTGTGACTCATGTTGTAGGATGTTGTTTTTGATGGTTTACAGAGGTTTTATTTTATGGAGCTTGGAATTGACACATTGGAGATTGGTCGATAGGATGTAGTGTCATTTGGGTCGGCTGCCTGGATTTTTTAGTAGAAGCTTAACAAAGGTTGTGTTGATGGTGTGAGGGACAACTCATGCTTAATGGTGTTTTTTGGGATGGCCAAAAAGCAGATTCTAGCTGGGACTGCTAGGTTATTTCTTTGGAGAGTTTGCAGGGGGTTGGGTTTTCAGTGAACCTATGGATTTCTAGTCACAAAATCCTGGATGGAGAAGGGAGAGACAGACTGTAAGTGCCAGGGTGTATGGTTGCTCTGGCGCTGTTTCCCTATTTGGCCAAGGTAGAGTTGGTCCTTTCCTAGCCATGTGGTGGTGGATTTGAAGTATTTGTTACACATTTGTATTACAATGGTGCTCGTGTTTTGTTGCAGGCTGATCAATTGTTTTAATGCAATTCATAGTTGATTTTAGAGACTTCGTTCCAGGCGTGTTGTGCAGATTCTATTTGATGTGATTAATGGTCTTATTTTGCCTTGATAGTTTCTGCTCTGTAGAACTGAAGCTGTCCATGAAAGGCCAATTGGTGGAAGGAAAACCTTTTTTCCACATAATTTCTCAGGGTCTTCAGTTTTCTTTTTTGATGATATTGAGTTTGGAAATAAATAATTTTGACAATTGATTAGTCTTTGAGGATTTGAAGGGCCTTTATGATGCGTGATTTGGAATACAAGATGTTGTCTGCTTGTGGTGTTTTAAATGTGATAGCATCTCTATGTACATGTGCAAGTCCTCCTCCAGTCTTGGCCGTTCTGTTGGTAAACCTGAGCTTGTAGCCTATGGGGATATAAAAACTGCTGAATGATACTCTTAGTGGAAGGTTTCAGTGATGACAAGTAAATCTGTTTTATCCTTGCATAGAAGACTATACATTTCAGAAGGATATTTAACAGCAGAGTTGGCATTGATTAGGAGTCAACTGATTCTGAGCTTTTATTTGAGGCTCCTTTGCATGGAAGGAAACATGCCAGGTTGGTGTTAGTTTAGGGGTGACATCTAAAGACTCTTGGTTATTGCATAACTTTTCAAAAATGCTCAAATGCTCTTGAGGTACTTCATGGGGTCAGCTTGGTTGTTCTGGGTCCATCAAGAATTGGTGATGATTGGTGGTGATACACTATTTGGGATGAAAGGTGTAATCAGTGATGACCTTTTTAGTGCAATGCCTCTGGTAGTTAGTCTGTTTAGAGGTGTAGGTCCAGTGGTCAAATATTAGGTCATTTGAAAGTTGATACAGCTTCCTTTGTTTTGTGGTAGTAATCTCTGCGTTGAGGTGGTGGCTTGTGGCAGGATTGCACTGTGCACAACAGTATACCAGACATGTGACAGAACAGCTAATTTTAAGTCCTTGACTGAATGATATCTGGGATGAGAAATACAGGTCCCCTTTGTTTGAGTTGGTGAGGTCATGTTTTTTCAAGAGTCATGGCGAGAGAGGATGAAGTACAGTCGGGGAAACAAAGGGAGGAGAGGTGAAAAAAGGGAGAGGAAGAGAAGAACGTCTGGGCAAGGATTACAAGAGCATTCATGGAAGGACCAAGTGATGCCTGGTGTTTGGAAACCACCTCTTCTTGTAGTATATTATTGTGGAACCTAAACTAGGATTGACCTATATTGTTCCCAGAGGCTGTCATAACCAGCCAATCAGTTGTTATACAGTAGGGATTACCAATCTCTAGTGACCATCCTGGGGTTTAGGGATGCCTGGTCTAGGGAGGGTACAACCCACATGAAGAGAAAGAGAGAGAGAGAGAGAAAGAGAGAGGGAGAGGGAGAGAGAGAGAGAGAGAGAGAGAGAGAGAGAGAGAGAGAGAGAGAGAGAGAGAGAGAGAGAGATACAATAATATAAATACAAATACCTTTGATAGTTGGTGAGTTCTTGAAGCAGTCTTTTTACTTCACACTAGGTAGTCAAGAGTGGACCGCTCAGGTTTGAGTTACACTGTTGTCTTTTGACCTGATTGAAACTGGGCTCACAGTTAAGATCGTGCTTTCTAGAAATCAATGTTTGTGGGTGATTCACCACTTACAAATAAGATTAATTTCTAATTGGGAATTGGGGATGTTTTTCTACGGTTTAAACCAAACTGTGGAAGGGGAGGGGTCTTTTTGTCTCCTCATATAAATAATTCCACACGCTAATTTCGCCATTTCGTGATATAGTTCTGTTGATGCACAAGGAGCTTTAAAATCCTGAGAATGTTTCTCCAATTACCCCATTTGGGTGCCCAATGCAAAAGGAAGTTGTTAGAATTTAGCTCTAACAGCCTGTCTTTGCATTAGGAACCCAAATGGTGTCTTATGTAGTAGTATTATGGCATTAGAATTTCTGGTTGCGTATGCACCAACAAAACAGTTGTGAAGCTGTGTGCAACCCAGACTCCTCTAGTACCAGTGATGTCACTAGGTGCCTTTGGTACCCTGTGTTCCCGCTCTGCACCCCTGCCCTCTGGTCCCTATCCATCTCAGACTGTCCCTGTGTTATCAATGTGTGCACCCATGCCCTCTCTGTCACCCTGTTTTATCGCTGTGTACGCCTCTGATCACTGTGCTATCGCCATAGGCCTAGCAGCCTCTAGTATGCGCGATGTTGCTATGTGTTCCTTTAGTACCCCACTTTCTCACTCTATACCCCCTCCCTCTGGTTCCCTGTGCTGTCACTGTAAACCAAGACCCCTCTAGTGCCCGTAATGTTGCTATGTCACCCTTTGGTACCCGTGTTCTCGCTCTATACCCCTTCCCCCTGGTCCCTATCCCTCTCAGTCTGTCCCTGTGTTACCAATGTGTGCACCCATACCCTCTCTGTCACCTGTTTTGTTGCTTGCTGTGTAACCCTCTGACCACCCGTGCTGCCGCTGTAGATGCAGCGCTGACTCTATTGCCCGTAATGTCGCTATGCACCCTCATGGTACCCCGTATTCTCTCTCTATACCCCTGCCTTCTGATTCCCATAATGTCACTTTATGCCCAGTCCCCCTAGTCCCTGTTATGTCAGTCTGTACCTCTGTTATTAATATGTGTACCCACGCCCTCGCTGGCTCCCATGATGCTGCTGTGTCCATCAGCCCTTTGGCCCCTTGTATTGTCACTGTCTACCAGCTCCCCTCTGACCCCCCATGATGCCACTTTTTACCCCTCTGGTGCCCTGTGCTGTCTCCACATGCCCAGTCCCACTAGTTCCTGTGATTTCACTGCATGCCCTGCGTGCCCCACTTCCACTTCTAGCCAGTCCCCCATGTTGTCACTCCGTACCCACCTACCCTCTGGCTCCCTGTGTCATCTGTGTGTACACCTCCGGTTCCCTGTGCTGTTGCTGTAGGCCCTTCTGCTCCCCTGTGATGTTGCTGTTTACCCCTGCCCTCTAGTCCCCGGTACTGTCACTATATGCCCAGCCCTGGATGATCCTACCCATCCAATTCTCTGTGCGATCGCTGCATACCCGGCTCACTGGTCCCTCGTAATGTCACTTTGCCGCCAGCACCTCATTTTTCCCTTAATGTCGCTGAGTATCCGCAACCCCTCAGGTCCCCATGTTTCGCCTGCACCCAGACCCTCTAGTTCCTGTCTCATCACTGCGCCCTTTCCCCTCTCATATCCCATGCTGTCGTTGTGTGCGCCCTTCCCCCTGGTCAACTTGATGTCACAGTGTACCCAGTCCCCTGGTTCCATGATGTCTCTGCCTGCCACCAGAACCCTCATAGTCCCTCATTGCTTTGGCTTACACCATAACCCCCGGTTCCTGCAATGTTGCTATGAGTCCCAACCCCTCTGGTCCTCGTATACCCTTCCCCACTACATATGTCTTAGCACATGCACAGGCTGGGTGTCGCTAGGCCGAGTGCAGTGGCAACCCTTCACATTCCAGCTGTTCGTGGCCATTAAGAGTGTCTTTGTTTAGTCCCTTTTCCTGTCGCTGATCGCTTTGAAGTGCATCGTGTGTTGGCGCTGCGTGGGTGAACCATCACATATCATATCACTATGCCTACTCTCTACTCTACACCATCACACATTAGAGTACAGCTATACCCCTCGATCAATTCGTCCTAGCTGCTCACATACGAATACTATCCCACGAACACCTCATCATTCTATTAAAACACAGCTATAGCCCGCGAAAAACCAGCCTAGCTGCACACATAAGCGTCCCACAGGCCTAACGCAGCCAGAACCCAGTCTTGGTGTCCACCCGCCAAACTGCACACTTTGAACTGATCCCACTACCACCACACCTAATGCTAGAATGCACCTACCATCTAGCAACTACATCAGCTGCACACTTAACTGGTGCACCCAAGCACCCTTCGACACCCTATTCTTTCTACTGACCTGGCAACGGTCCCGAGGGCGTTCAACCTACCAGTGCTTTGAGGTCATACCAATGATATATAGAGCGCTATATAAATGCAAAATAACATAACATAAGTGTGATTGCACTGAGTATGAGAATCCCATTTTACAGAATGAAGGGGGTAACACCAGGAGTCAGGTCTGACCATGCATCTACCTACTTTATACAACTGCTCCTGCTGGGAGCAAGAGATATGATATGATATGGCATTTATAACACACCTATACACAAGTGTTCCATATGGGTCACTCAGATAGTGTGTCGTGGACCCAAGTGGATATGCATGCTCTCCACCCATCCACCTTGATAATACTGCTTGACTTAAGGCTTAAGCAGTGGCTAACTTTGCCATCTTGGACCTGCATTCCAGCAGTGGCTCGTTCTTTGGCCTCACTTGTCACACAAGCAGAATCATTTGCTTTCACCTAGGTCATGATCGTTGACTAGAAATATCAACCTCATAAGGCCCAACAAAATCCTCTGGGAGTGCTGTTATTTTACAACCACGGAAATGCACAGCGAGCCATCTTCCAACAGTGCACCCATGGCAATTTTTTGTGTTCTCCCTATTGATTAAGAACTGCAAACATGTTCATATTTTAGGTACTCCAGTTGATGCTTTACAACAGCTGGAAACATGTGAGTTAGTGCTCCTGCTGAAGTTCAACCAGCACTAAAGCACATGCAACATTTAGTTGATGCATCTTTAAGGCTTAATTTACATACAGGAGTCAGTGATATATTTTCAAGCTGCATTATCCAGTTCTATAATTCACCTAGATGCAACTGCACTGATGTGCAGTGGTGCATTTTCACATCATACCCCATTAACTGCTTTCCCGAACACTTCCAAAATTGCTGATGTTGAGTCCTACAATTCTATCTGGTGTAGGAGAATTGGCACTCGACATTATTTTTAAACTCTTATACATTTAGCTTTATTTTTATTCAGCACAGAATAAAGACATTGGATTCAGCGGAGGCTTGATGCATTTTCCAGAGGTCTTCACCATTTGAAATACATATTGTGCTTTCTTGCATCCATGACAAAAGATTGCATAATGAATGCAAAGGACGCATTCCCCTGTGGCAATGCATGCTTGGGTATAACACTGTAAAAGTGTAAGAACAATTGTCAGATTTCTGCCGTCAGACAAGATTTAAAAAGTATTACATGTGGCAAGTTTGCAACCATGTGCTATCATGGGACAACAATAGGAGTCAGTAACCTGTGCTCCATTAACTTGATTCTGGATTAGCTCCCTTAACTTGGATTAACTCATTAATGTATGTTTCACCTTTATACTAATTATTCAGATCTGAAGACAATGGTGCAACTTCCAGCCTTGAGTACAGTTTTATTTTTTCCCATGAAACAAAGGGCTGATAACGAGGCTTCTGCAACTGGTTCACATTCTCACCCTCTTATACAAAGAAGAGCCACACCCACAATATTTGGGGATTAGCTCTCCAAGTCTAAAGTCAGTCACTCCACCATGTCTGTCCTTTCCCTTTTCCCTTGTCCAATGCCCAGTCACCTATAAAAGGGTAGGATAGTGATGGATCATGTGTTTCTCCAAAGTAATCTGCACTGGTGAGGGGTTCATCTCCCCCCAAATGATGGTCATCTGGCAATGCAAGCAATATATGCTTGTGCCAGTTGTACTGATGGTGAATGGGTGGGTCTTTCGGTGAAGAGCATGTGAGAACACACTCATTGACTTCCCCACCACAGGAGAGTGTGTGGAAGAGATGTCACTGAAAGCTGACATATGTGTCCCAGGACTAGTCAGACAATACCACTGATTCATGCGCCTAACCCCTACTATACTTGACAAGCACCTGAGCATTATAGTTTATGGCGCAATGGAAATATAGAAATAAGGTTTTCTAAACTATACTTATTCTAAATCTGACCACATTAATCCTGACGTGGAGGGGCGTGGCTTGGGCAGCCATGGAGTAGGACGCGCTTTCCGTGCAGCTCCGGAGGATCCGACAGATGATCCGTGAAAACGACCCTAAAAAATGCGCCACTGGTTCCAGAATTGATCACACATGCATGAGAACGTGTGTTCTGCTCACTGTATAAAGACCGAGAGAATCGTAAGTGGGATTCTGGAGGAATTGCTCGGCGAACGACGGCGGCTGTTCAGTCCATTGTCACACAAGATGGCTGACGACAAAGGAAACAAAACTATAGCACCCGAAGAGGACGAATAGAGGCGGTGGCCACGGGGAAAGAATGACGATGGCAAAGTGGAGATGGAGCGAAACCCCCGTGGTGGTGAGCCTCGGGTCGCAAAGGCTTGGGTGCTGACCTGGACGGCAGGAGCCCAAGGGCAGCGGAGGTGTGAAAAGATAGGCCGCACCACGACAGGCACGAGAAGCGCTCGCTCGGCATTGATGAGCAACAAGCTGCGGCGAGAGGTGGCGGATGGCGCGACTGCTTGAAGATCATCACAACAGCCGAAAAGAGAGGAAAAGACGGTCGGGGGACACGCGGACACTGAATCGCGATAGAGAGGCCCAACGAAGGCCGGAAAATGTCGGCGCAAGGGGCCGTGGGCAAGAATAAGAACAAACAACCCACAATGGATATTTTTGTCACAACACAACAGTCTCCTGCGGCCATCGCACCCAAAGGCCCGATGGCACCAGCTGAGGGCACCACAGCGGCTGATAATCATCAGATTTTAGAGGCCATTACAGAGCTGAAAGACTCTTGGGGGGTTGCGATGTTGGACCTGCGCACTTCCCTGGAGGCTAAAATTGAAGCAGTGGGCATTGAAGTCTCCCTGCTGAGACAAGATGTCAGGGGGCTGGCGGAACATACAAGCAGCCTGGAAGGTGCGGTGAAAACTAACACGGACACCAGCACCAACAATGCAAAGGAGATCCATGTCCTTAAGCAACAGGTGGCTAACTTGGAGACTCGTGCAGAAGAAGCGGAAGGGAGAGCGAGGAGAAACAATATCCGCGTGGTGGGTTTGCCGGAGGGTGAAGAGGGCCAGGACCCGACTAACTACATCGAGAACTTATTCCTACAAGAAATTGGGGCTGCCAAACTCTCGCAGGGATTTGCAGTGGAGCGCGCACACAGAGCCCTTATGAGGAAGCCGAGACCAGGGGCCCCTCCACGAGCGATAATCGACAAAATATTGAACTACAAAGACCGCGAGAAAATACTGGAGTACTTCCGAAAAGGCGGAAAAATCGAAAGGGCCTCGGGCACCATCACGGCGTACCCAGATTATGCTATGTTGGTCCAGAGGCAACGGTACAGCTATGTAAACATCAAAAGGAGGCCGCGGGCGGCTGGGATAAAATATATGCTTCTGTACCCTGCGAAATTGATGGTGGTGCACAAGAGCAAAATTTACTTTTTTGACACTCCGGAGGAAGCAACGACATGGGTGGATCTGCAGGGCTGCCCGGAACAAGACACGGAAGAGACCCAAGATGGACGCGATAAGTGACTGGGATACGGAATGCATACTTTTAAGGCAGCATGTGAACATCCCAGGGGCGCCTAGGCGAAGGCTAAGAACAATGGGTGCGGCTGTAGGAGGCCGATATTCGATAAAATATCACTGATTGTAATGGACTTGATGGACTGAAATATAGTGGCGGGTACATATATTTAAATTGTATAGCAATGTGTAGTTATCCGATGTGCTATAGGAGCGGCGGGGCGAAAGCACCCTACCCCCCGAATTATAGTTGTAGTTATATTAGGTTGGCCACTAGGGTGGCCCACCCTGTGGAGCTTCGAGTACAGGCGAGAGCCAGAAAGAGCTAGATGCGGGGGAGCCTGAGATCCAGGGATGGAGCTGGGCAACAGTTGGGGAGTGTGATGTTGGGGAAGGGACGGGAGGTGGGAGGGGGGACGGAGCGGGAAGTTTGGTGTGTTTTTGGTTGAAGGGAATTTAGAATGGGATGCGAGCCTATACAGATTGGATTGGAAGTCAAACTGCACCCGGGGGAGAGGAAATGGGACTATAACAGGCCATGGGGGACTTTAAAATACTTACATGGAATGTGCGGGGGCTTAATAGCTACTTAAAAAGGAACAAGGTTATGTTGTACCTGCGCAGGCAGAAAATAGATATTGCATTGCTGCAGGAAACCCACCTTACACGAGAGAGGATGGACATGATCGCGGAAAGGTGGAAGGGGGTGTTGGTTGGCTCATCGTACTCTGCCTACGCAAGAGGAGTACTTATATGGGTGGCGCCACATGTCCCGTTTCAGCGATTGCAAGTGGTGGCTGAGACAGACGGGAGGATGGTAATGCTGAGGGGACTGGTGGAGAACAGGGAGATAAGTATTGTTAACACGTATGCCCCGAACCAGAACACAGCGGCGTACATTAGGACATTGAGTGCGAACCTGAGCGCATGTGTAGGAAGCGCGGTGATCTGGGGAGGGGACTTCAACTCCGTATTGAACCCGAGGGTGGACAGATCGGATGGGAAATTGGATAGACCGGCCCCTGCAGCCAGGGCGCTACAGACATTGCTGGATGACTTTGGGTTGGAAGATGCATGGAGAGTGTGGCACCCCCAGGAAAGGCAATACTCACATTATTCTGCCCCACAGCAGTTATCAACGGGGCTGGATTATGTCTTCGCATCACCTGAAATGATAGCGGAGATTGCACACATAGAGTACAGGGCCAGGGTCCTCTTGGACCACTCGCCCCTGATTCTTGTGTGGCAATACTGCCCCCCGAGAGCGAGGATCCAGACATGGCGCCTACGAGCGGAGGCGTTGCGGGACCCCTTCTTTAGAGGGGATTTGAGGGAGGAGATCGTAAATTATTTTGAAACGAATACTGGGAGCGTGGACTCTGCAGGTACACTATGGGAGGCCTTCAAAGTTGTCATGAGGGGTGCGGCCATAGCGAAATCCAAGGGCCTACAAGGTGGGGTTTCGACTGAACTGCGGGAGACGGAAGTAAAGTTAGAAGAGGCCTTAAAGGCCGGAGACGACACAGCGGAGAAGCTAGAATTGATACTTAAGCTACAGCAAAAATGTGGAGAATATTGTCATGATGCATACCCCGGGCATCCAGACCACGTCCATCAGCCCCGGGAGCAGGCATCATGTTGCCTTGAGAAAACCCTGCAACCCCTGCTAGGGGCTGTCTGGGTTCAGTCCTGGCGCCAATGGTGCCAGGCTCATATGGGATATCAGTCCTGGCGCCATAGGCGCCAGGCTCATAAGTGCACACTTACCTTATGCAGACCATGCTGCAAGAAGATCCAAGCCCATGTGAGGCCTGGAAGGGACTACTTTACCTTAGGGACTATTTTGTTACTCGAGTGTGGTCCGGGAGGAATACCTACCTGGGACTACTTTGGAGGCTATTTAAACCATGCCCGAAGAGCAGCACACGCTTCGCGTTATTCTGCATCCAGCAGCGTAACGTTCACCGTGCCAGCAGCAGCATCCAGCCTTCTGCCACGCCCGCCTCGAACCTGGAGAACCTAGAAAGAAGGGAGCAAAGGTTAGAACAAGAGTATTACCTGATTTCCTACCTGATCCCGGATTCATCGCATCTTCAAACCTGAGGAAAGACTTTGTTTTAAACACGTCGCATCGCCAGCAGCAGCGCTGCGCCATACTCACCGTTCCACGCAGCATCTCTTCGATCCCGCGCTGTCTCCATCTTTACATCGCCGAATTCCGGCACCTAAGGGGGACAAGAAACAACAAGGTGAGCAGAGAGAACAGACAGAGACAATCTCTATAGCCGCCATATGCTTACCTGATTTTACCGCCGGAGGTATTATTCATCAGCACGCCACATCTTCTTATGCCGCACCTGTGAGAAAAGGAGAAAGCAGCAAGTTGAACCCTTGGCATTATTTACCGGACAGTGTTGGGTAACACAGACTTTTACCGGAGCGCTTTCAGCTGTCAATCTTCTTATTTGGTCAAAGCTGCAAAATAAAAGCGGAATTGGACAGGAGTGAATTCCAGACATTTTGAACTCTTACGAACTATATACTTACGGCTCTTTGCCAGGACCTTTTGGAGTCAGGATTCGTCTACAACTCTTCCAATATCTTCAGGCCAGTGAAGTAACTGGTCATCAACGCGCCCCTGCGTACTTCGCAGGATGGAGGGCTCATCCTTCAAGAATGTAAGGTGAGATTGCTGAGAGGGCACTTCAGAGGTGATTAGAGGGGAGGACAGTGGGGGTGCTATCAGTTGAATCCACAAGTGGCTAAATCCATCTCTCCACTTGTAGGAGAATATTTCTACGGGTCAAGCAGACAAGAATTGGAGGGCAAATCCACATAGTCATTGCTGCACTACGCATCACGTGGGTGGAGGCCGCAACAGTCCGGGTCCGACCGATGCCCCTGTGGGAACCAGGTGAGCGTAACAAATATTGGGAGAGATTGTGTAACCTTAATTATAAAAAATACATAGAGAGACAGCATGTGGGAGGTGATAAACCGGGGAGACCTTTGGCGTGGTTATATAAGAGTTAGACCCCCAGAGCCACAATCAGAACTATAGAGAGAGAAGACAGTAGCGTAGAGGACACCCAGGAGGGAGTTAATCAAGCGTTTGTGGATTATTATAAAGTATTAAACGGAGAAGATGGGGAAAGTAGCCGTGCTATGCTGGAAGAAACGCTTGAGGATATGGGGTTACCCAAGATAAGCGAGGAGGAAAGAGAGGAATTGGACACCCCGATCACCCTGGAAGAATTGGGGGAGGTGGTGAGGCACCTGTCTACTAGTAAAACCCCAGGGACAGATGGGCTCCCAAGCGAATTTTACAAAGTATACATAGAAGAGGACATCCCCCCGCTGCTAGAGATGATAAACAAAGCGTTCGAGATGGGACGCTTACCGGAGTCACTGAGAGAGGCTGTCATAGTACCTCTCCCCAAACCTAATAAACCTGGGCGCAGCTGTGGTTCCTTTAGACCCGTGTCAATGCCGAATCAAGACAGCAAGATATTAACTGCTGTCCTAGCGAATAGACTGAAGAGGGTCATTAGCAAATTAATACATCCGGATCAAACGGGTTATGTCCCCCATAGAAACATTACCGATAATCATAGGCAACTTAGAGAATCATTGAGTTTGGCAGAGAAAGTGATGAGGAAATGGCAATCGTGTCCTTGGATGTGTTCAAGGCCTTCGACTCCGTCAAGTGGCCATGGCTGCTGGTGGCCCTAAAGCACTACGGGTTAGGGCCTGGATATGTAAGGTGGGCAGAAATTTTATATAGCGAACCGCTGTGATATCAGAGAGGTGGCAGCTCAGCAGGGGTACTAGACAGGGATGCCCGTGGTCTCCTATGCTCTACATACTGGCCCTGGAACCTCTGGCAATATATCTGAGGCAGCAATATGACACCATAGGCATCGAGGTGAAAGGGGAGCGGCATTTGATCTCCCTATATGCAGATGACATGCTGCTGTATGTGCGATTCCCAGAAGAAAACCTCCAGTACATTCTGGAAGTGCTCAGGAGATACGCTGTGCTGTCCGGCATAGCGGTGAACCCCCAGAAGTCTTGCTTGTTCCCATTGGGGATGTACATAGGGATTCCAGCAGAGGGGTTACCAGTATTGCAGGTACCGTGGGTGGTTAGTACATTTCGGTACCTGGGGATAGACATATATCACACCGTGGAGGAAGAGCATAGGTGTAATACAGAAGTAGCCATCAAGAAAATTGAGAAGTGCATGCAGTTTTGGGCAAAGCTGCCTTTGGCGATGATGGGGCGGGGAGCAATGCTAAAGATGGTGGTCCTGCCGAGGCTCCTACACTACTTCGGGAACATACCATACCTGATTCCTAAGAAGTTCTTCACCAAAGTGAATAGCATGTGTAGGGACTTTCTGTGGCATTGCACGCGAAACAGAGTGGCGTTAGGGAAGCTTCAGAACTTCCATGACAAAGGAGGAATAAAGCTGCCCAACTATGAGGCGTACTATGTGGCAAGCCAGTTGCAGTATGTTGCCAACTGGCTCTCTGATGAAGAGACCTCTGAACTTAGGCTGTTTGGGCGTGATTTTGCACCTTTCTATTTGAAAGAGATGATGTGGGTACTCAGGGCGGAAATGGTGGGGCGCCCTAAAATGATGCTACTGGGGTGGAAGGTGTGGCGCAGGGCATGCCAAATGATGGAGGACCCGTCCCCATGCTCACCGCAGATACCATTGGTTGTTTGGTTGTATTGACGGGGGCAGATGCTCAGCTGCGAATGATACTCCCGACCCACTGGGAACCGGCTTGGGTGGCAACGATGGGTCATATTTGGCAGGAGGGCTCAAGTATTAATTTTGAGGGGCTGCGGGAAGAAACTGGGTTGCACGAAGGCCAGTACATCACATATCATAGAGTGGTACAGAGGATTAAGAGAATATGGCCTGAAACTGTGTTGGAGGAAGAATTAGACGCCACCATGGATGTGATATATGACATAGCTGAGGGGGGCCACGAGATTTCCAGACTGTATGAGATGTTGATGTCTAAAGTGGTGAAGGAGGTCACGCAGTTGAGACTAGACTGGGAAATGGAGGTTGAGGCCCCAATGGGAGATGGGATGTGGGAACGGGTGCAAGGGTATCATAAGAAGGTGTCTAAAAACGCGAGGCTGAAACAGATACAGCTGTACATAACACACAGAGCCTATATGATGCCTTGGAGGATATCGAGGTTTGAAAATGCAGGACGGCAAGCATGCCCCAAGTGTGATGAGGAGAACGCGGGCATGGTGCATATGTTCTGGTCATGCCCGATCATAGAGAGATTCTGGAGGGGAGTGAAAGAGAAACTGGGAGACAGAGGGGTCAAGATAGTAGTGGATACGGTGTTGGCACGTCTGCTGGGGGGGTTCCCCAGACCACAGAAGCTCAGGCATGTAAGTAAGCTGAGGGACCTGGCTTATGTGCTCGCAAAAAGAAGGATTGCCATGGTATGGAAGTCATGCCATGTGCCGAAGATAGAGGTGTGGTGGAAAGACTTGCAAAAATGGGTGGAGGCCGAAACCATGGCATGGCAAGAAGCGTGTGGCACTGGGGGGAGGAGGAGAATGAGTCTCTGATGGCCTGGAAATCACTGATAGCCGAACTGTTTGGGTCATTAGCTGACCCGGCTGAGCCTATAGAGGAGGAGACCGAACCACAGGATGTGGAAACTGAAGGTTTAATGCAATAGACTCGCAAGGGGGGTGGGTTAGAGGAAGTAGTGGTTAGAAATTAAGAAAAGTGTAATGAAACTGTTGGAACACATGCACTGTTGTTTGGTTTATATTGTTTGATTGTTTGTAAAATTCAATTAAATATTTTTTTTATAAAAATTTATCCTGACATGGGAGGATCATGACACCTCACCACTGTCACTCTCATTCTTTTATTGACCTTCTTACTCACCACTTCATGGACAATGTCTGTGTACAAGCAAGTCTGTGTAAGCAAGTATTGCCAAAGCAGGTTCTCCCCTGCCCATCCAGAACCATCAAGGACCACACCGACATCCTTGCTGCAGCCTTGGTAGATTTCTGCAATCACTCCTTTGCCACTAGAACCTTCCCCTCCCCCTCAAGCACTCCTTTGTGCACCCCCTTCTTAAGAAGCCCTGTGCCAAGCCTTCCTCTCCAGCTAAATATCACCCGATCTCCATCACTCTTTTCCTGGGCAACCTCCTGGAAAAGCTGGCCTTCTCCCAACTTAATCTACATACTGAATCTGTTGGTTGTCTACAGAAGCAAGGAAACTGCTCTCCTGAACACCCGTGAAGACCTGCTCTCTAATCTTGACTCTAATGTTCCTTCTTTCCTCATTCTCCTTGATCTATCCTCTGCTTTTGATACAGTCAACCATGCCATCCTGCTCAATCACCTCCATGGTATTCTTCCTTTTTTTACTTTCCCCAAGAAACTCACTGGGCCTCATTACGACCTTGGGGGTAGCCATGCCGCTATTGGCGGCATGGCTGCTGCCGAAATCACGTCCGGGTCCGGGTCCTCCCTCCAAGGACCCGGACCCGGTCCTTCCCCATTCCCATTTCAGCCCCCATAGGTTACCATGATTTTGTTTGGCAGTGCACATAACAGCATTGAACCTGAGTGTTCATTGGACTGTGAGATTGTGAAGTGCTGAAAAGGATCTCTATTGGTACATCGGTCCATGAGAACTATGTCGACTGAGATACATAGTCTAAACTAAATTAAGTATTTTCAAATAACCAGCATTCCATATTGGACCCTTTGCTAGAGGCTAGCTGACATCTGTGGAACAAGTGTTAATTTACTAGTTGGTACTGTTATGAAATCACAAATATTCCCATCATCAGATCTTAACTCCATTGAGATGAATTGGCATGTATCGAGACCACTTTATACTCAGAAAATGGGATGCCTTGCACTTTCATTTCCTTAGATCTGATTCTATCTTGCGAAAAGGATATACATAAAAGGACACACCCATCGGATTGATTACACCTTTGGGCCTGATGAAGGTGCATTACCCTGTGGCACATGTTCACCTATTAAATATATGGTAGAATTAAAATTATATAAATTGTAAAATAGGATGTCAAACTTTCCTTGAATAAAAATGGTAGATACTGGGTGATATATGACAGATGAATTGTGATAGAATATCGCACGAAAAACTATATATGTTTGACATAATTTGTATGAGAGTATGAGGGTCTGAATCAAGGTATATATCAGTAAGTGATTATGTGTTCCCCACTTTTGTGAGTGTGTCTGGGGTATGTAAGTTGATCTGTTGCAAATCTGTCTCTTGTTTGTGATAGACGAAGCATTTTCATGTATATTGGTGAATTGCTATAATTTGTGATGTGCATGTTATTTTTATTATTTATAATGAATGCTCAATGTTCTGATATTTTGTTGTTTTATTTAATAGAGGTGCATTAAAGTTTAAATAAAATAAGAGTATCCAAATTGCAACTCTTTTTGTTATTTAAATAATGTTATTAGTACAGAGTGAACTATATAAAGGTACTTGATTTTCCCTCCTTTCCTGTAAGGCTTTTTTGGGGTGGGTTCCCCTCCATCTATGAGATGTCTTGTCCTACTGGCCATCGATGTAAATGCTAGAATGTTGAGAACGAAGAGTGCGTGAGGAGAATGTTGAGGGCCTGGTTTGATTGCGTGAATGCCTTCGCTGCATCTGAGCTGTGCCTTCACCAGGATTGCCACATGGCGTCTCCGTGTGTGCCATCATAGCTAAGTGTAACTGGAGCCAAGAAATGTAACTGTAAGCAAAGAAGAATTATTTTGTACCTATGGCTTGTGCATGATGTCTGTGATGGCCTATATTGTGGTGCAACAGATATCTCATGTGTCACCAAGGTTTGGGCCAGCCTACACCTCACAGGCATGACGCCCAGCAGGGTTGACTCAGCTCTTCATCCATGTGAAATGTTGTAAATTCAGGACATTGAAATTGGGAAGTAATAATACCAGCAATTATCAGCGATTATCAATAGTAGCCATCCACAATAAGGAGCTGTATAACAACATTTTTAATCACTGGGGCCTTTAAGACAGTGGGCCTCATTCCGAGGTTGGCAATAAGGGGTTAACGGTGCTGGTAAGGGTGCTGGTGCTGTTACACCCTTACTGCCGCATTACGAGGTCTTTTAGCGGGTCTCGTTAAGGCCGGCTGGTTTTACCAGGCGACCTTAGTGGGAGCCGCTAAAGGACCAGGGAGCTAATAACGGCTAATAAAGGTCCAGAACGAGGGTTCCATTCTGAGGCTGAGGGGTATGGCATTCCACTGTTTGGCGTCTAACACAGGGAAGCTCACTCCACCAGCTCTTTGTCCCTGTGCCACTGCCTGAAACATCACTTGCTCCTTCCCAGTACTTCCCTCCAGTCTGGGGCACAATCCACAGGAACATTAAGATAATGGAGGTCATTACGAGTTAGGGGGTAACCATGCTGCTATTAGAGGCATGGTTACCCCCTTTCCGGGTACCGGGTCCGGGTTCCTTGAATGAGGAATTACTGTCCCATTCCGACCTTGGAGGGCCCAGTAATTCCTCATGCAAGGAACCCATCCCCATTCCCATTCAAGCCCCCATAGGGCTCAATGGGAATGGGGAGAGTGCTAACAATGGGCCCGTTAATAACAGGCCCGTTGTTAGCACCCTGGTCTGTTCGCGGGACCCGCTAAGGGTACTTGGTAAAACCAGGGGTCCTTAGCGGGTTCCCACAAGCAGACTCGTAATGAGGCGCTAAGGGGTTAACGGCTCGGCACCATTACCGGCGCCGTTAACCCCTTACCGCCTCACTCATAATGACCCCAATATCTCAATGGAATATCATGTGGTGCCGCTTCCTCTAGCAGTGTGAATTTTATTGGTGCAGAAAGTTAGATATGCCACTATCATCAAAGACATTTAATCTAAAAAAACACATATCATCTTCACCCTAAACGAATGCCTTTTTAAGTATTTGGTGGAATATCTCTTTACTGCCGTGGTTCATATTGTTAATACATCACACCACTGTACATCACACCACTGCTGCCTTCCTTTTGTCCCCAGACATCAAAATGACAGACATCAGCTAAACTGTCTAGGCCTCATGGTACCATGCTTTTTCTTTTTCCCAATGCATAAAGCTTCTTTGGCATTCCCTGATTGACTAGCAGTGTATGCCTTGTTGCATAGCTTGCAATTCACAGTGCCTTCTCTCCTTTTGACTGTCTTCTTCTCAGGCAAGCTAGAATAGCCCCAGACCAATTGCGAGGTGGGCAATGTTATGGGTGGGGAAGATGTTGCCTGTGCCTTCTGGAACTTGACAAGAGATGACTATGCATTCCTTGTCCCCTCTGCAAAGGCCAGCACAGGTGCACACATCATGGTCTCTTCCTTCTCATGAACCATCTGCTGGGGAGCTCCTCTGTCTCCTGCATCTGTTGCTCATTTGTCTCCAGCAGCAACACCACCTACACAAACTCCTTGTCCTTCTGTGAGATGTCACTCCTCCAACACTTCAGTTGAACAATGTCCCTGCTCAGTTAGCACCACCTTGTCTGCAGCTACAATGTTAAACCACCCATAAACTTTATTCAAAAGGTCTTGTAGGATATTCGCAGCTGCAATCTCCACCAGCATTGCCATTAGCTGTAGCTAGTCTAACTGTCCAGACACATGATAGCATCTTCAACCACCTCTGTCACAAGTACGTTGGTGGCTCTGCCTCCTTCACTTCCATCTCCGTCTCTTTTGGTGGCAGTGGCAAACCATGATTTGCCAGCCCTTACTCCTCTCCACTTCTTGGGCCCTCCCCAAATGGCTCTACCACCTCAGGCAACACCGGCTGTGGCACTGGGAAAAAAGCACCTTTCCCCGTAAACCCAACAGACACACCTTTCTCTTCCAAGAAATTCAGCAGCCTTGTCCTCCAAGATGTGAACCTCCAATTTCTAGTCCAACTCTACCTCGGCAAACAATGGCTCGTCCTACTTTACAGTGGAGCAAAATGGCAGTGTAACACATGGCAGCAAATCCCACCAGGAAGTTTGCACCTGGGAAGCATAATAGTAAATCTACAGAAGAATGGTGATCAGGTTTGTGAGTGGTGCAAACAATCAACCAACATATATGTGTAATGGAGTAGCAAGGCACAATAAGAGCATACCAAGTCATGAAAGTGATGAAGGTATTTTCTCAACTTTACCTCCAAACTCAAAGTATTGTTGTGTGGTAAAAGTGCAGTACTTCTGTCAACACTATATTTTACCACACTGCCTCGCTCTTAGTGAGGCCCATTGTACGCTGTATGTTTGTAGAAGAGTTCTTCACTAAAGCAGAACTAGAGAAGTTGATATTCAAGAAAGAGGTGTGTTTTGAATGGAACCCCCAAATGTGAGGAGTCTTTTGAAAACACAAAACATTTACATTTGTAACGCACCTTATTTGGATAGAATTGTGACTAAAATTAAGACATATGTAACTGCGAATGCAAGGGGCAGTGGCTTTGGAGAAGGTGCCATCACAAGCGGTTAAGGGTAACAAAAAAATAGCCAGATTTCATTTGCATAGACTCAAGTGAGCGGAATGGAATTACTAAGTGGTAAAGATGGAGAACTTGGCTATACGGTGATATTAATCATTTCACACATTTCAACTGGGGTCTCCTTTGCCTTTTGAGAAACTATCACAACTATCTGACCCTCTTAATGTACAATTCTGAGGAGGTGTCAGATGCTTTATCAAAACTGACCAGCCATTTCAGAGTGCATTGGTCAGAGCTACAGTGACATGCAGAGAATCTTTTGGCCGTGGTGGAATATGCCATTTCAAAAAAGTGTCATTAGAGTTAAATAAAAGAATGAGGTTTTCAAGAGTTAAGGCATTGGATTATTGAATGATGGCTGTAAAAACATGGATTTGATATGGGGAAAGTGATTAGAAGTAGTTGAAGCATGGTAGGAGATATTTTGGGAAATGGCAAGATTGTGTAAGGCACCCCTTAGGGATATAATGGCTTTATTGGCACTTCAGGGACATTAAGAAAACTTTACCAGAAACGGAATATGCCACACTTATTGGTGGCCTCTGAAGGGCAAGTAGTATTACATTATCTACAGCAGTTTTAAACAGTGTTAAAATTAGTTTGTTCACACAATTTATTAGCCAAATTCTCCCATTAGAAAAATCTTAAATTCCAGGCTCTCCACATAGTTATACAAACAACAATCACAGACTGCATGATAAAAATGATAAATATAGTACTCACAATATTACATTCTTACCATACACTTGTAAACTCAGATAGACACATTCCAAATTAAATATACAAAGTGGTTAGTACATCTGCTTGCTGCAGTGGAGACATTAAAAAAACTAAAGGAAAAAGGGAAAGAGTAATTATTATTAACCAAAATGTCACTTTGAATAGCTCTAATGTTCCATTTCACCCAAGTGACTTTGAAATAACTGTCCAGCCTCTAGAGTGAAGTTCAAGAATTCAACTAAAAGAAATTTCACTAAAAATAACGCTATTAACTTTCATCCTGTAAACGGGGCAGTACACAAAATCAGCAATAAAGTACCATGTGACATTACAAGCCATAATTAAACACAGAAGGATAATCGTTAGGTAAGCAACTTGGAATTTTTATTCTAGAATGCTTAGAGGCTGCATAGGAGGCATTGTAACAGAAACATATCTATACCTTTATGCTTTTGTATGTAGACAGTGTAGAGAAACCAGACTCTTGTGAACCTTAGGTAGAATATTTTAAAATAGATGTAACAGGAAAATATTGTTTCAAGAAAAAGTATTAATCGTGGTTTAAAAGATCTTTTTCTGACAACTCTTTCAATAACAGATCATAAGGCAATTTAGTTTCCAACAGAATATCTTCTTGAACAATCTAATAAAAGTTAGGGTCCTGAAACTGCATGAAAGCCTCAGCTAAATAAAGCCATTTGTCCGAGAGGACGATTCCTCCCCCTTTATCTGCTACACAAATAATAATATCAGTATCCTCTTGTAAACTTTTTATAGCTTCATGTTGTTGATATGAAAGGTTAAATTGGTTATGTCGAATCATATGGGTTAACTTTTTCAACTCTTTAATAATCATTTCTTCAAGCACATTAGCATAACTGTTTTGCACATTCGGCAGAATTTAGATTTTAATTTTAAACCAATGTTGGTGCTAGAATCTGTGAATATGCCAAACTTCTCTAGCAATAATTCAAAACTCAAGTTCTCATCTAGTGTGTCCACATGTTCTATATTCTCCTCTAAATGCGCAAGACAAGTCAGTTTAGTGAGGTCTTTAACAGAGAGAGGATTCATTTCTCTGTCATCATGGTCAAGGGTGGTGCAAGATCCACAAGGTTTTGTGGCATATATTTAATCAACCTCAATTTGCAGGTAAACTTGAATAGGTATATCCTAGTTTCTGCAAAATTCATAAGCTTGTGCATGACAAAAAGATCATCCCAATTCCAGAAATGATTTTGCACCTATTTTATATTTTCTACCTAAGATTCACAAGAGTCTGGTTTCTCCACTGGGTAGACCTATTGTGTTTTCCATTAATAGTCTCCTGAAATCGACCTTGAAATGTGTAGATCTCTGTTTACAATCTTTTGTTTGGAGTCTTAATTCATACATTTGAAACACTTCAGATTTCCTGAACAAACTACAGAATCTTAATTGGGAATCCAGCTATTTAGTGGTTTCTCTCTATGTGGTCTCGTTATATACTAACATTAAACAAACATTCGGTTTGGAAGCCTGTAAATATTGTTTAGACTCCCGGTTGATTAGATACAAACAACAAAAGTGGATGCTTCTCACCATGATTACATTTGGCCTTCAAAAATGCAGAACAGCAATGTGTTTGTGCGTGGTACCCTCCTATGCCAACTTATATATGGGCTGGTGGTAACAGACGGTAGCATGGGGTGACTAGTATGACCAATTTTTAGAGAACATTGTAGTGTGTTATTGATTTATTGATGATTTATTTTTAAACTGGAAGGATCTGCTGAATTGCTGCATACTTGTATTGATGGTTTAAATGATAGTCTGGTGAAATAGAAATTAACCATTTGCAGCTGCACTGTGGAACTGATCTTTCTAGAGGTTACATTTAATATCATTGTGATATTTTGGTGTCATTCTTGTATAGCAAACCTCCAGCTTCTAATTCGTTGCTTCATGCAGAAAACCATCTCCCCAGACATTTTATAAATAGCATTCCATATGGTGAATTGTTGCGGGCCAAACGGAATTGCTTGAGAGAACAAGAATATAATGAAAAGGCAAGAAAAATAGGAAGCAGTTTTTTTTTTTAACTAGAGGGGATTCCTATGGATTTGTGAGTACAGCATTTCAAAAGACAAAAAGTAGGAATATAACTCACAATAAAAGTTTAATCACAAGGTTTAATAACCAAAAAAATATTGGCCTATCTTACATAATAATAGTCATTCAAAGGATATTTTTGGGTCCACCCCACAGATTACACTTTCTAAAGCCCCCTCTTTGAAAGTTTTGCTAGCTCCAAGTTCCCCGGGTAGTTATACAGGCAAGAAGAAATGGCTTATGCAAGCACATAAGATCAATGGTTTCTATACATGCAAAAACGTTAAGTTATGCAAACATGCTCTTGTAGGTAATGAATTTGAATTTGATGATAGGAAAGCCTGGAAGCCTGGAAGGTCAGAAAATTACATGTAGCACTAAATTTGTAGTCTATTTTATACGATGTACATGTGGACTCAATTATATGGGTTCCACTAGTGGACCACTGAAGTTGCGCATTTTGCAACATTATAGAGATGTTGCACATTTTAGCAAGAAACTGAGAATAATGTCAAATTCATGAAATTTGCTGCTATCGCACATGTTGAAGAACATTTTAGAATGGGAAACAGATAACTAAAACTGCGTCAACTGGAGTCTAAGTTGATAGTTAAGTTGGAAACTTTGCAATCCACTGGATTAAATGGTGATAAAGAAGTATATGTATTCTTAAATTGACCCAATGAAAGACTGAAGCATGACTTTAACGTTTGGCCACTTGGCCATACTCTCTTAATGAAGATGGTATTAGCTGAATGCATGGCAGCCCCTCTCTATATTTTCACCAACAGACACGTGTGTTATTGTTACTGGATTTTGTTACAAGATGTATTTACATGTACCCAGCATGTTGTGCAGTTTTTTATGCACTTGCAATTTAGCTTTGTCATTTGTAGGTACTGTATTAATATTGATCACTATTTTGCTAATGAATTGCAATTTGCATTCTTTCACAGTATTTTGCACTTAGCTTTGTATGCTTTTTAATTGAAGATCATGCTGCTATAGCCACTCCAATATGGTGGTGGTTGCAATCAAAAACAAATGGAGAATGTATTATAGTTATGTATATATTGAGCCAGTCAGATATTTGGCATCCATGCAGAGCATGCCAACGCAGGTTCGATTACCCGAAGGGCCAAAACCAGCCTTTCATCCTTCCGAGGTCGATAAATGAGCACCACACACTACAAGCAGCGTTGAGATGCCTGAGGGTTTGTAGCACTATATAAATGCACATTATTATTATTATTATTATTATTATTATTATTATTATTATTATTATTATTATTATTGTCACATGACATGGATTGTAAATGGGAAGTGATGTAATCTAACTGCTGATAAAGGAACAAAGCAAATTAGAACATGTCATACTAGCCTGCGGACGTCCAGGATAGGAACGGGACACGTGGCATATTTACACCCTCATGGGTTATTTTCTTGTTCTTTCCCACTATGACTGAACTTAGATGGATTTAGTGAGAATGTTTTTAACCATTTATTAAATAAATAGTGTGTGAATCACACATAGCACTTTCCTAATGCCAGCGAGTGCCTGGGTCATTTCTATGTCTTTAAAAACATAGAATCTTCGAATTGATTGTACATGGTTGCTGGAACTTTGTGTTTGGCGCTATATGTATATTACATGGCCACGCTAGTGGCCATGTAGTTATGGTTAAGTTGCTGTTTCCATAGGAAGAGCACTTTTTGCGCGGCTTATAACTTCGCTTCCCTAGACGAATCCTCACCAAACTTTGCAAAAAAGGTATATGGCCCACTCTGAATTTTTTTGCAAAGTTTGGTGAGGATTTGCCCAGGGGGAGAAAAGTTATAGGGGGGTCCCAAAACTTTTTTTTCCCATAGACTGAATGGGAAAAAAAATTAGCTCGCGCCTACAGCCCAAACCGCTGGACGGATTTTCACCACATTTGGACCAGGAGCAGCGGCTTGGTCCCGAAAGCGTGCTTTTGCAAATTTGGTGGAAATCCGTCCAGTACTTTTTTTTAAAATGACCAAAAAGTAGGTAAAAAAAAAATAGTGATATCTGTGTTCGCTTCGAGGACACACTTCCCTGTTCTCTCCGCGGACAGGACAGGGATTGGGCAAGCGGATTGCGTGATGTCCGCGGACATCTGACATGCTCTCTCATTGGATGCAGTGAAAGCGTGCAGTGCGTCGTGGCTTCAGAGACGCCCACCATCTTTCTTTCTTGCATGAGAGGCTTTAGGCTTTGTCAGGTCAGCAGGAGCGGGATCTGCCGCCTGCACACAAACTCATGTCCGTGTTTTTGTCTGTCTCCCCTTCACCCACACCCCCCGCTCATGCCCCGTGTGTCTCTGCCCTTCCCCCCAACCCCCGCTCATGCCCCGTGTGTCGCTCCCCTTCCCCCATCCCCGCTCATGCCCTGTGTCTCCCTCCTTTCCCCCCACCCACCGCTCATGCCCTGTGTGTCTCTCCCCTTCCCCCACCCCATGCTCATGCCCCGTGTGTCTTTCCCCTTCCCCCACCACCCGCTCATGCTCCGTGTCTCTCTCCGCTTCCCCCTCATGCCCCGTGTGTCTCTCCCCTTCCCCCCACCCCCTGCTCATGCCCCGTGTGTCTCTCCCCTTCCCCCACCCCCTGCTCATGCCCTGTGTGTCTCTCCCCTTCCCCCCACCCCCCGCTCATGCCCCGTGTGTCTCTCCCCTTCCCCCCACCCCCGCTCATGCCCCGTGTGTCTCTCCCCTTCCCCCCACCCCCTGCTCATGCCCCGAGTGTCTCGCCCCTCCCCCCACCCCCCGCTCATGCCCCATGTGTCTCTCCCCTCCCCCAATCCCCACTCATGCCCCGTGTGTCTCTCCCCTCCCCCCCACCCCCGCTCATGCCCCGTGTCTCTCCCCTTCCCCCCCGCTCCCGCTCATGCCCTGTGTCTCTCCCCTTCCCCCCACCCCCCGCTCATGCCCCGTGTGTCTCTCCCCTTTCCCCCCACCCCCGCTCATGCCTGTGTGTCTCTCCCCTTCCCCCCACCCCCACTCATGCCTGTGTGTCTCTCCCCTTCCCCCCACCCCGCTCATGCCCCATGTGTCTCTCCCCTCCCCCCAACCCCCACTCATGCCCCGTGTGTCTCTCCCCCCCACCCCCCGCTCATGCCCCGTGTCTCTCCCCCTCCCCCCTACCCCCGCTCATGCCCCGTGTGTCTCTCCCCTTTCCCCCAACCCCCACTCATGCCCCGTGTGTCTCTCCCCTCTCCCCCAACTCCCACTCATGCCCCGTGTGTCTCTCCCCTCCCCCCACCCCCGCTCATGTCCCGTGTCTCTCCCCCTCCCCCAACCCCCGCTCATGCCCCGTGTGTCTCTCCCCTTTCCCCTCACCCCCGCTCATGCCTGTGTCTCCTCCTTTCCCCCCACCCCCTGCTCATGTCCCGTGTCTCCCTCCTTTCCCACCCCCACCCCCCGCTCATGCCCCGTGTGTGCCCTGTTCCCCCCCACCCCCCTCATGCCCCATGTGTGCCCTGTTTCCCCCCACACTTCCGCTCATGCCCTGTGTCTCCCCTGTGCCCCCCCACCCCCCGCTGATGCTTCGTGTGTTCCTCCCATTCCCCCCACCCCCGCTCATGCCCTGTGTGTGCCCTGTTCCTCCCCCCACCCCCGCTCATGCCCCGTGTGTGCCCTGTTTGCCTCCCACCCCCCGCTCATGCCCCATGTCTCCCATCTTTCCCCCTACCCCCCGCTCATGCCCCGTGTCTCCCTTCTTCCCCCCCAACCCCGCTCATGCCCTGTGTCTCCCTTCTTCCCCCCCACCCCCCGCTCATGCCCCGTGTCTTCCTTCTTCCCCCTCACCCCCGCTCATGCCCCGTGTCTCCCTTCTTCCCCCCCACCCCCTGCTCATGCCCCGTGTCTTCCTTCTCCCCCCCACCCCCGCTCATGCCCTGTGTCTCCCTTCTTTCCCCCCACCCCCCGCTCATGCCCCGTGTCTAACTTCTTCCCCCCAACTCCCCGCTCATGCCCAGTGTCTCCCTTCTTCCACCCCCACCCCCTCACCCCCGTTCATGCCCCGTGTCTCCCTTCTTCCCCCCACCCCCCGCTCATGCCCTGTGTCTCCCTTCTTTCCTCTCCCACCCCCCGCTCATGCCCCGTGTCTCCCTTCTCCCCCCACCCCTTGCTCATGCCCTGTGTCTCCCTTCTTCCCCCACCCCCCCGCTCATGCTCCGTGTCTCCCCTGTTCCTCCAGCCCCCGCTCACGCCATCGGCACACGGTGGCCAGCGGAGGCCTTAGGAGCAGGATCTGCCGCCTGCACACAAACTCATGTCCGTGTTTTTGTCTGTCTCCCTTCTCCCCCAGCCCCCGCTCATGCCCGTGTGTCTCTCCCCTTCCCCCACCCCCCGCTCATGCCCCGTGTGTCTCTCCCCTTCCCCCCGCTCATGCCCCGTGTGTCTCTCCCCTTCCTCCCCACCCCCTGCTCATGCCCGTGTCTCTCCCCTTCCCCCCTCCCCCGCTCATGCCCTGTGTGTCTCTCCCCTCCCACCCACCCCCTGCTCAGGCCCCGTGTGTCTCTCCCCTCCCCCCAACCCCACATATGCCCCGTGTGTCTCTCCCCTCCCCCCACCCCCCGCTCATGGCCCGTGTGTCTCTCCCCTTCCCCCCACCACCCGCTCATGCCCCGTGTGTCTCTCCCCTTCCTCCCCACCCCCTGCTCATGCCCCGTGTGTCTCTCCCCTTCCCCCCTCCCCCCGCTCATGCCCTGTGTGTCTCTCCCCTCCCGCCCACCCCCCGCTCATGCCCCGTGTGTCTCTCCCCTCCCCCCCAACCCCACTCATGCCCCGTGTGTCTCTCCCCTCCCCCCACCCCCCGCTCATGGCCCGTGTGTCTCTCCCCTCCCACCCACCCCCCGCTCATGCCCCGTGTGTCTCTCCCCCTCCCCCACCCCCGTTCATGCCCCGTGTGTCTCTCCCCCTCCCCCCACCCCGCTCATGCCCCGTGTGTCTCTCCCCTTCCCCCCCACCCCCGCTCATGCCCTGTGTCTCCCTCCTTTCCCCCCCACCCCCGCTCATGTCCCATGTCTCCCTCCTTTCCCACCCCCACCCCCGCTCATGGTGTCTAGTCAAAAGAATCGAAAAAAAGGGTCGACAGGACAAAGGATCGACACCAAAGGGTCGACAGGACAAAGGATCTAATTTTTTTTTTTTAATTCTATATTTTTTTTTTAGGTTTTCATTTTGGAAACAAATTGATTTTTAGCAAAAAAAGGGGATTGGGGGGACCCCCCCACAAAAAAAAGTAAAAAAACAAAAAATAAATAAATTCGATCCTTTGTTCTGTCGACCCTTTTTTTTCGACCCTTTGACCTACAACCCCTGCTCATGCCCCGTGTGTACCATCTTCCCCCCACCCCCCCCTCATGCCCTGTGTCTCCCATGTTTCCCCCCACCCCCTGCTGATGCTCCGTGTGTTCCTCCCGTTCCCCCCACCCCCCGCTCATGCCCTGTGTGTGCCCTGTTCTCCCCCACCCCTCGGTCACGCCCCGTGTGTGCCCTGTTCCCTCCCACACCCCGCTCATGCCCCGTGTGGGCCCTGTTCTGTTTCCCCCACCCCGCTCATGCCCGTGTGTCTCTCCCCTTCCCCCCGTCCCCCGCTCATGCCCCGTGTGTCTCTCCCCTTCCCCCCACCCCCCTCATGCCCAATCACATCAAGTGATACATATACACAGGGTAAATAGCAGCTTTGAAACAGAGTAATCATTTATTTGCATGAAAATAATCAGTTAGGTTATGAATTGTTTGTTCTACTACTTGTGCTTTTTTGCTAACTTCACTTTCCCTGTATATACCCATATTGGTATGTGTTCTTGTCTCTTTGTGTTTTGTCTATAGTAATGCAATTATGTAATTTTATTAGCTACTTAATACATATTTCACAGTACACAAAAATCTATTTAGAAAACAATTATCATTTCATTATTCAACATATTAACATTACGAATATTATACCTTCATCTTGTACGCTGCACACAATGCTATGTTTCTGCAGTATACTAGATAGAACCCCATCATAGAATGCTATTTATATCAATGCATCGTTCAATGCACTAATTAGGGTATGATATTTATTGCAATGATCCTTGACACTTTTTTCGCAACATTATAATAAGAATCCCTTGTACACATATTTAATGAAAAGTACATTCACATTTAATGTCATCAGTGATGTCATCAATGACATTTGTGATGTCATCTTTGATGTTGTGGGTGTTAGTCTTAGCAGTGCACGGTGGTGGCGCGAGTTATGGTTGCTTAGCTTACCATAACTGGCGAATTTCAAGGGATTTTCGGTTTTACTTGGAATCATGACGTCCCTTTAACAAAGTTCAATGAATATATATATATATATTTATTTTAATTTTAATTTTATTTATTTTTTTCACTGAAAAGACATTACTAAACACATTTTATGGTTAAGTTGCACTAATAAAAACCTAGGAAATTCGCTGGAAAAACTTTGGTAAAGGGTCATTATGGTTGCAAGGTAAAAAGTATTTCTCCAGTAATGGTAAGCTATGTAACCGTAACTCGCACCATTGCCATGCACTGCAAAGACTAAAAACAAGGACATCGAAGATGACATCACAAATGGCATCATCAATTACAACACTGATGACATCAATTACCTGGTGTGGTTGTTTTTGTTCAGTGACAATAAGAATTTTAAGCAGATGACTTGACCTGGTCATACTACATTGAAAGCACATTACAGATACACATACTCTAATGGTGCTGTATACATAGACCTTAACCGTGTGCTATGTTTTTAAGGTACTTTCGTTAGGGTTTGGCCTCAGCTCATGGTGCACAAACACAGAACAATAAGTAGGCCCCAGACAGACAACACAATTTGTATACATGATGATGAACTCTAATCTTAGTGTCATTCACTAGCCATAGTATTTATTTCCTCCTTATTTGAGTTTCACTGTATGTGGCTCAGATTTGTATGCATTGATGCTCTCCATGTTTTTGTACTAACACATGTGTGTAGTAATTCATATTTTGTTAGCTGTTTATTCCAGGTTTAACATTTGTCAAGATTCTAAAAGTCTTGGACTTATGATTCAACTACCCAAACATACCATATTAAAAATACTCTACTTCTATGGTCCATGCTGCAGCCATTCCCTATGTGTATGTATTATGAGATTGCTGTATTAACAACACAAATTCAGTAGAACCTCTCTGTTTCAATAAGTACATTTTTGTGGTACATGGAGTAATTCATGAGAGACCTCCCGATCACCCTTCATATGACTTTCCATCAGGATTGTTGCAGAGGAGTGGTATTATATTTGTTGTCATTGATGATGCCATTTGTGATGTCCTGGGTGTTAAGCTTACAGTGTATGGTGGTGGGGTGAATTATGGTTGCACAGCTTACCATTACTGGAGAATTTCTTTGATTTTTCGATTTCACCTTGCAACCATAACAACCCTTTAACACAGTGTTTTCAATACATTTCATAGGATTTTAGAAGTGCAATTTATAGCACTAATTTTTGTACCTACAATTTGACACTTTTCAAAATTAAACACAGGACAGATTTGCAAAAGCATGCTTTCAGGTCCTTGCCAATGCTCCACGCAGACATTTCTGCAAATCCAGCGCTTTGGTCTGTTGCTGTGAGCAGAATGTATTTGCCATTCTCGATTTTGGAAATTTGGGGCCCCAACTACAGTTTTCTTGACAAAATCCCTTCAAACCTTGCACAAACATTCAAAGTTGGATCTATAATCTTTAAGCAAACATTTGTGCAAATTCGCCAAACAGCACCAAAGTTATAAGACGTCCAAACATTTTGGGACCCCACCTCTAATTTTGCATCCTGTTGACGAAACAGCACCAAACTGTGCAACATTTAAAGTTGCTGTCTATATTTTTATTGCAAAATTCCATAAAGTTTCATTGGACGACACCAAGTTATAAGTCATCAAATAACTGCTCTTCACCGGTCCTGAAATGCACACATATGCATGGATACCCTTGAATATTTGTCAAGGTTTCAGACATCGGAGAAGAAAAAAAACCTGATTTTTGTCTCAACTCTCCAGAGATAATTTCATTTGTTTGACAAGTGTAATGATGTGTTTTCGAATATGTTTTAACCATGATGTTCACAGACTATGGGCGCAGTTTGTAAATCTAACATGGCGTCCATTTCAAATGTGTTGACGCACCTCACATTTCTCAATTGACCAATCATCGGCCACGTACGATGTCCACAAACATGACACGGCTCCTTGATTGGTCTAGAGCAGTGGTCTCCAACCAGTAGATTGTGAGCTACTGCTAGCTCGCCTGAGGCTTCCCAGTAGCTCTTTGATCAGATGCCAACATGAGCACTGTGTGTTTATTTTGATGTCTGAAGTCCTTGGGACTTTTCCCCTGCCCCCTCCCACTCCTCTTCCTGTAAAGTAAACAGTCAAAAGCTATGTGCACAGTGAGGGGAGGGGCTACAGCTGGGTTTGGAGGGTTTGGGCAGTGTCTCAACATGGGATTAACTATCAGTAACAAAGGTAAATGGGAAATGTGTGTTGTGGCTATTGTTACCAAGAGGTGCAAATGATGGCGGATTAGAAAGGTCCTGGGTGCATAACTCTGCATGCTCTGTAAAACAAAGCTGGGGCTGTGATTGTTTCAGTCTCACTGTGTTTCTTTAGATTTATTTCAGCTAGCATTTGTTTGAATTCTGGTAATTGTAGGCTTTCAATCAGAATGGGGAAAATAAATATACAGCTGTAATCATTCTCAGCACGTGTGTGTGTGTGCATAGAAACATAACAATCTGTGTGAGCCCAGCTTGCTAGAAAAAAGGTACATCTCGTTTTGTGTGTTTATGGTAAAACTGTGAATCATTTTTTATATTTTCAGATATTGAGTTCCCAGTTGCAAAGCTCTAGTACCCATAATTTATTAAAGCTTAGGATGGAATATGGTGTGATATGGAGGAACCCACCTCTATGGATGTCCCAAAACAGGAATTCAAGCGATAACTGCAATTTTACATTTAAGTAAACATGGAAAACTACCAGATGCACTGCATTCTGGTGCTTGCCCACTTACATTTATAAAACTAAATAGGAATGTAAAGTGACATGTCTATCAATACCAGCACTTAAAAAAACATTATGTGAGATGTTTTATGAAACAATAGTTGGAATTAAATTGGAAATGTGAGCAGTGGTTTGCATGTATATATATTTTGAGATGCATAGGATTAATATAGCTTAAACCTAGTTACTAAGTAACAGAACACTGTACAAAATAGGGTGGTGAATCCAGGGAGAGAACATAGAGGCAAGACATGGGATGGCAGAACATTAAACAGGGTTGATCCCCTTTGGCTATGTGCACAAATCGGGAGATCTATAGAGATCTATGGGAAACCTATACACATGTTCACATTCTGGCAAAGCATTTCCAGCCTTTCAATACTGGGCTGAAATGGTGCAATTTATGAGCACTGTTTTTGCAAAACATAATTTACAAGTAATTGTCTAATACATGAACAATTCCAATATGTTGGAGAGTTGCACGTGCAAGCCAAGCATGCCCCATTGGTCATGCACCAGAATAACATGATTCAGGCAGGGACAGGCATTGATCCTGTGAGCTGGTCACTTTGATACTGCCCCCTTCATAAAAGGTCTCCATTCTGAATAATGTGCCCCTCGTTACAACCATAATCTTTGCTCAAATTGTTAATTTAAAGACTCATATGTTGCCTTGTGTGTGCACGCTACAAGTCATTACTATAAAACTGAATGTTATTTAAGCCCTGCCAGTTACACTATTTTTTTGCATATAACCGGATCACATGGTATCCCAAATGTTCTTTTTTTCAAAATTATTGACATAAACACGTTTAATGGAAATCAAAAAAGTATGCTTTGGCTTACTTTCCCTTGGCTGACATCTGTGACCTGGTGAGCAATGTTTATGAATTGAGGATATGCTAAACTGGCAGCGGATTATATTTTTTGACAAAGCAGAATGTGGTATATGCTGGATTTTGTTTTAAAGCCGTTTACCACATTTATTGAAAAACTAGTCAGATTGCCGACTCACCATCCAACAAAAGGCAAAAGATGTACCAATTCCACCCAGAGTGGATTTTTGTTCCAGTGTAAAAAGAAAATGTACATTTTTAATCTACGGTGCCAAAGTTAACATGGGAATAAAATAGTAACATTGATAGGAATTTTGCAGTAATACACACAAATTATGACAATACTTTTCCAAAAGGAATTTGTCTGCGATTTCAAAAAATAGGTAAACTAAATGCTGCAATCCAAAGAGCTGTCCTTCAAAAGGTGCCAATTATTTGATGACAAAAAAATGCTCTTTTACAGATGGTGCAATTGTGAAGGGCACAGTGACTCCCATGGCTGAGTCTGTTCTAAGCAAGTTTAAAAACTGTCCTGAATGTATGTCTACCATGTGGGGTGTGTAATCACTGTCAGCCAATGTGATTGCCTGTCTCTGTGAATCTGCCTTTTTCAGACGAACTTCCTGAAATCAAAACCTTGATCCCGTCTGACTGCATCTGAGTGCTGTTGCTGTTTCAAGCTTTACACCAGATTACTGAGCACTGGTGGATAGCATGCAGGTTAACCCTTCACATTGAATGCCAGGAATAGTTTCCTACTTCTGGTATGCTTAACAATTTTTAGGAAACAGCATCTAATAAAGAATAATACAATAAACAAGTTTTTAAAGCTATTGGGCCTCATTACGAGCATGGCGGTCGGGAACTACGGTACTGGTAAGCATGCCGGTACCGTAGTTCCCAGACTGCCCTACTACGGGCTGAGCTCGCCGGTGCCTGACAGCCTGCTAGGTTTTTCCTTGCGGGCTGACCAGCACCCGCGAGCACAGCATGTTGGATGCACCAGCACAACTCTGCATGTGCCGGTGCATCTGACGTCCCCATTCCCATTCAGCCCTATGGGGCCGAATGGGGGTGGGGAGTCCCATGTTACCGGCACCCGCAAATGGGCAATTACTGGGTCCACCGAGCTCGGCATGACCCGGTTCTTGCCCATTCACGGGTGCCGGAAAAATTGCAAATCCGCCGGCAGCCGTGCTGTTTTTAACGGCATGGCTACCACCAGAGTTGTAATAAGGCCTCACAGTAAATACATATGGTATTCCTTCTTTTAATGAAGAGCAAATAAACTGCCCAAAAACATCTTGATCGAAATTCTCATACTCATGGATCTCACCACCCTAATAGCTCCCGCCTATTGGACATTAACTACAAGTAGCTCTTGCCAATGAAAAGATTGGAGAACCCTGGACTAGAGCATACACGGACACTGAACCAGGAAGTAGGTTCACGGACCCGATGGAGATATCACTATTTTATTTTACCAACTTTTTGGGCATTTTTTAAAAATCTACTAGATGAATTAACACCAAAATCACAAAAGCCTGCTTTCGGGACCATGCTGCCGCTCGTCGTGCAAGTTTGGTGTACATCTGTCCAGCGGTTTGAGCTGGAGCGCTGAGGAAAAAAATTCCATTCATGACTATCTGGATTTCAAATGTTTTGGGACCCATCTATAACTTTTGCCGCTCTTCACGTAACTGCAACAAACTTTGGAAAAAAAATCAGAGTCCAGGCTATATGTTTTTTGCAATCTTTCATGTAAATTTGTCAAACAGTGCTGAAGTTATAAGTCACCCAAAAACTGCTCTTCCCATGGGCAGTGCAACTTAGCCATAACTACAGGTTCGCTACCATAGACCCTGTTATATATATGTTTCTGAGGCTTGTGGAATCTGCTTAGATCACATGCTGTGCATAGGCCAACATCTAGTGGAAGCTGCGTATTACAGTTGTTGTTTTCGGAACTCAAAAAGGGACGTCGACAGGGCGTGCCAGTAATACTATCCCTAGTGTGACGTCCACTGTACCCATGATCCCTCAAATGTCGAGGTTCCTTAGATTGTTTTTTTCTGCTATTCTAGACAGACGTATATAGTGGAGTTCCCCTTTCAGCGTAAAGCCATTGATTTATTTCAATTATAGATAGCTCATTCTTTCTATCCTTTACTTCACCGACCATCGAAACATCACGCCAGAAGACTACCGCGATGGACCGTTCAGCCTTGGAAGGCTGCCCCGGGCCTCAGCCCAGACAGTAGGGAGAGAGGAGGGAGGTTATTTTACAATGAATATGCCACGTTTCCTACATTACTTTCGCCCAGCTGCCATAGTTTGTAGTTATGGACAAGACCCCATTTAAATGTTGTCCCAAGTGCAATCGCAAATTCCCGTTGGTCAACAAGAATTTAGCCTGTAATTTGTGGCTCCCAAAAGATCACGTCGAAATGTCTTGTCGAGCATGTAGGCTCTTCAAGCCGAAGACTTTAAAGGACCGCTCCACAAAATGCTGGGCGCACTATGCCAGGCAACTCGAGGACATGGTGATAGAAGGCACTTTCAGTGATGGCAGCAATGCCGCCATTTCGGACGGTGAGGGCGACGGGTTAGCTCCGGCTACCCAAGCGTAAGCCCCCGACCCCATAGGACAGGCCGGCGGCCATATTGTGGGGACTACACCCGATGGTGGAAGGGCATCAGAATCACACACCATTAAACACATATCCCCTAGTCGAGACTCGACACATGGGTCAAGTGTTCCACAACGCACAGTACCCACGGAGAGGTCCATTGAGTCCCTGTCCTCTAGACGTTCTCGTTCAAGATTGCCACACAACAGGACCCAACTGTCGAAAGACGGCAAGGGTGTTGAACACAAAACTCTCTCCGAAGGCTGGTCGTCCCCAGACGAAGCTTCGGCCCTTCCCACTCACGAAAGTCGACACTCGGTGTCAAGTAAGGTAGTAGGCCCCAAACAGACAAAACAGTCGGATGCACATGGCTCTGGGCGCCAGGGGGGGAAACAGTACATAAAAAGAAGTCCTCAAAGACCACTCATAGGGAAAAAGCTTGTCAGAAAGAGAAGCCTAAGGAAATTAGGCCCATCCACTATAAGGACAAACCTGTAGAGACTATGCCTAAAAACTCTGGGGTTATTCCTCCCACAGATGAAGACTTAGGACTTCCTTCCCAAGTTCGGCAGAATGGTCTTCACAAGACATAGATAGGGTAATGAGGAGAATGTCCTTTATGGCCAGTTTCTATGAGAAAGACCTGCACAGTTCCAGAGTTTCCAATCCACCCCCCCCCCCCACCACAGCTCCCTCTGGGTCTCAAGTCTCTGGAGGAACAGGAGGATAAGGACTTTCTGGAACAGATCCTTGGGGACAAGAAAACAATGGTGCAGTTTAAACCCATGTGCAGAAAAGCTTTTTAAGCATGCACCTTCAGACCCACTGTATATTAGAGGGCATCCGAAGCCAGACTCATTCATTGTAACTACAACTACGAAATGAACGGGAACCCCCCTTGCTTCCTCTGAGGCTCCTCCCGACAAGGAAAGCAAAAAGATTGACACCATGGGTAGGAAAGTCACCTCCTCCATGGCTTACCAAACCAGAATTGCGAACAATGGTACCCTCTTTGGCAGTTATAACTGCCACAAATGGGGGGAAGTGTCGGCTCTACTATCGTCTGCCCCAGAACCACTGAAATCCCAGATAGCACAAGTGGCCGCAGAAGGGAGGGCAGTGTCAAGCTGTTTACTTAAGAACAACCTTGACACAGTGGACAATGCCGGAAGAATCATTGCTCAGGGTACTGTTATCAAATGTCATGCGTGGCTGCGACAATCAGGTTTCAGACCAGAAACGCAGGCAACACTAATTAACATGCCTATTGAACCCAAAGTGCTCTTCGGCAAGGTCGTTGAGGATGCCCTTAAGACAGCCAAAGATGAGTATGACACTCTCAAATCATTGGGGCAACTCACAAACAAGCCACCCGGCCAAAGGGGTAATGGCAATTTTCGCCATTTTTGCGGCCAAGGTTCTCAACGGGGTCCAATTACAGTAAAAACCAAAGCTCCTCCTGGGGTAATAATCAGAGTCAGTCCTTCCAGGGCTATCCTAGAGGACAGCGGAGAGGTCGTGGTCATGGAAGGGGCAACTCTTCTTGAGGTGGTGCCCTACCTCAGAAGCAGTGACATTCTACTTCAGGTGCCCTCCCATGCCTCCCCAGTAGGAGGGCGCATTTCCAACTTCAGCCACACTTGGGAGGGAATCACCTCAGACAGATGGGTGCTGTCCACAGTAGCAGGCAGATACTGTATAGAGCTCCTCCCCTGACAGATGATCTACTCAAGAGGACACTAGCGTATCCTCCTCGAGGAGATAGCCACTCTGCTAATAATGGACGCCATCGAAGTCGCCCCGGCCAACCAGGTAAAACAGGGGTATTTATTCAACTTACTTCCTTGTGCCAAAGAAAGATCTAACAATGTGCCCAGTATTAGATTTGCGCCATTTCAAGCCACAAAAGTTCTGCAGGAGTTCGAGGAGATAGCCACTCTGCTAATAATGGATGCCATCGAAGTCGCCCCGGCCAACCAGGTAAAACAGGGGTATTTATTCAACTTACTTCCTTGTGCCAAAGAAAGATCTAACAATGTGCCCAGTATTAGATTTGCGCCATTTCAAGCCACAAAAGTTCTGCATGACTACGCTACAAGAGGTAATCCCTCTCAAAGAAAAGGGGTTTACATGGCAACACTCGATATGAAAGATGCCTATTTTCATATTTCAATGTTCCCAGCGCACAGAAGATTCTTGCATTTCAAGATAGCGAACCAGCACTACCAATTCAAGGTGTTGCCCTTCGGAATAGCTTCACTTCCTACGAGCTGTCTTAAACATGCAAGAGGGGTTGGTCTTTCCATCAGAGCAAAGAGTCCATAACTTGTTACTGCAAATACCTCATTATCAAGCTGCCGCCAGATAAGAGTGTGGAAAGCTATGCGTTTGCTAGGGATGACAGCATCTTGCATTTACCTGGTTCCTCACGCATGCCTGCGCATGTGACCCATGCAGGAGTGGTTGGCAAAACAATGGTCTCAGGCAAGTGGTCAGTGGGACGATCTAGTGGTCGTTTCACCAACACTTGTACAAAATCTTCGCTGGTGGACAAGGGAAAATCTGCTGAAGGAGAAACCCTTCTATGATCCAGAGGTACAGGAAATTGTCACGACGGACGCCTCTCTATTGGGTTGGGGGGCTCACTACCATCACCACACAGCCCAGGGTCTGTGGTCTTGCATGACAGCCCAAAAGCAGATCAATCTGCTATAGCTTCTGGCAGTATTCAAAGCCCTTCAGGCATTCAAATCCCATTTAAAGAACCAATCTGTGCAAGTCCTGACAGACAGCACTACAGTGATGTTTTATATCAACAAACAGGGGGGCACACATTCTCCAAATCTGTCCAGACTTGCGCAGCAAATTTGGAAATGGGCACTCAAACGGAAATTGTTCCTATCGTCACAACATGTTCCAGGGCCACTCAACCCTCTAGCAGACTCATTGAGCAGAGATCCCCTACCAGAAGAACACAAGTGGCGTCTACACGAAGAAGTCGTAGAACACGTCTTCTCTCTATGGGGTTTCCCCACAATAGACTTATTTGCTAAAAGCGTAAACAGTCAATGCCCAGACTTTGCGCCCAGGTTCCCCCAGCCAGGCTCCAAGGGGAACGCCCTATGGATGAACTGGTGAGCAAAATTTTCCCCCAACACCTCTCATGGGGAAGGTGGTGAACAAGATCCACAAGGAACCAGTGACGCTTATCCTAGTTGCTCCTATGTGGGTAAGACAACCATGGTATCCACATCTGCACAAACTGGTGATGTGCAATCCCATCAAAGTCCTGTGCCTGTACAATCTACTCACTCTGCATGAGGGACTAACAGTGCACCCGCAACCTTACTCAATGAACTTGGCAGCATGACTCCTGAAGTCATAGAGTTTGGACATCTTAACCTGCCACAGAGATGCATGGATATCTTGAAAGAATCAAGAAAACCAAATAATAGACACTGTTACTTTGACAAATGGAGAAGATTCTTAATTTGGTGCCAGTCTAAACAAATCAACCCCCTAGAAAGTACTCCTTCCCACATTCTAACTTATATGCTTCATTTGCTAGATACAGGGTTAGCATTCAACTCCCTAAAGGTCCACCTGGCAGCTTTATCACCCTACACCACTTCCCATAATAGGGTTTCATGTTGGAAAGTACCTGTCATCAAGGCATTCATGGAAGTAGTAAAGAGACTCCACCCACCTATTTCTAATCCACCGCCAGGATGGGATCTTGACGTAGTACTCGCTAAGCTCATGGGACCCCCTTTCGAGCCGATGCACAAGTCCAGTTCGGTGATTCTTCTAAGCAGGTTCCCCTCAGAATTGGAGGTTTCTCAACATAGACCAACATAAGTAGGAACTCTTACCTGCTCTCGTTCCCCTTTGGGTATGACCCAGAAACTTGAATGTTGTACTGAAGAGCGGCATAAGCACATTGGTTTACATTCGTGATCACAGCACTAGAGAAGCCTTCTGCTGAGGGTTACCTAATGATCAAATGCCCTATGGTGCCCTACAACCCTTCAGATATAAACTTGATTGTTGCATGTAAAAATCCTTCAGAACTGTGCCTTCCGATATGTTGTCGCAGCAGCAGCATGTATTTACTTTTTGGGCTAAGTAAAGTTATTGGCGTTGATAGTTCCAATCTTCACGTTTTGATCCTAGGGATTGGTTTAGGGTGCGTAATAATCCTTTTCTTCTTTTGGTAGCATGTCTTTCTTTGATAATGACTATGATAGAGAAGGGCGTCGGAGTCATTGAATATAAAACCTGTTAGCAAAGGAAAAACAAAAACGAGATTGCCGAAACGTTACAACATACCAACCCATTTGCACCCCAAAACATAAATGCAAGTGGAGGACTTTGAATACTTGCACAAATCTTGAGGGGTAAATAAAATGCACATCGCCATAACCTGTATATGGTTTACTGTGTTTAATCAAGAATAAGCTTTATTTGTGGAGAAAATAACCATCTATTGCCAAACAATATATATTTGCTCATTATCAATATGAAATCTGAACTGGCTCAGGGAAAAAAGTCCAGAATTAGCAGAACAACTCACGAATCCTATGTATTGAAGTTTCACTTCTGTAAGCTCTGTTACACTTGCCCAGCTGTGGGCTGCAGGAGAAGCAAAACGGTCCATAATATAACCATCAACCTCTTTTTCCGAGGTTATTGAAACTCAGATTCAAGGAATGAAAGGATATACAACAGTCAGTCATGTAAATCCAGGACCTTACTTCCAAACTCGCCTGGAATGGCACAAACACCCCAACAGTCCCACTCCTTTCTAATCATCAGCAGAGAAATATCCAGAACTAGGGAAATGTGCTCAGAAAGTCTGACCCAAAAAAAACTACAAGAGAAAATCCCATCTCCAACAACAACCAAACAAATCCTTCAAAGGAGAACACGATGGATTTCCGATTAGCTTTCTTCCAGGAGTTCTATATTGATCATGAGCAAGTGCTGGTGTGCCCATGTTCAACATCAGCGAGACTTCAAGGCTGCAGTCCACTGTCTGGTACAACCACCTAGGCCATTAGGTCTTCAGCAGTTAATTGTACGCATTTGCTGCAGCAGTTTCCCTAGGAGTTGCATTCCTCACACTGACATGACAGGATGTAGCGGTAGGTTGCTGTCATCCTCCGCCCCCCAGAGCAGCGCAGTCGCATAGCCTTTAGTTTTGAGGTCTGCGGTCTGCAGCAGTGGCATGTTGATCTGAATGGCTGTTTGAGGACTGTGCTGAAGGAAACCTGCGGGTCCGAACGTGATGTCTGACTGCAGCGCCCCTCGCAGCGAGCGAGCAGGACCATCTAGAGGGGATAAAAGGAAAAGGAATTAGATTCCAGGGATGTGAATATGTCATCTAGAACAATGTACATAGGAATGAGAAATAAAGATAGTTATTATCAAATTAAACATCCTTTTTTGATTTACGCATTTTGAGTTTTGGCTATTAGTTGGTGCTGCAAGTGTTACCTATAAGCAGAACCTAACGCCATGGGAACGGATGGAAGGAGAGAGAAATGGATGTGAGGAGGGACACAGCTTTTGATTGGTTATTCTTGGTTATTTACTCCCCCATTGACTGTGCCTGGCTTTGATAGTCCCATTGGCCGTTCCCGTCGAATGCGTGCCCCTATCCACCTAAAACAGATCCCTCGGGATCTCTATGAGCTATCAAGCAACAACATCAAACTTTTTTCTGTTAATAACTTGTAAGTGTTATTTCAAACCAGTCTTCTGGGGGAGACTGGCAGAACTGCAGCTGTGAATATGCGAATCATGTTTTTAAAGAAATCTTAATCAGGTGTGCATCGGCCGCTTGCTTTATGAGCAATATGTTTGTCCTTGCGTGTGAAGTCCCATTAAAAAGAGTGTTAGCTTGTGTACAGTAATTTGCCAGGTATCGCTATGCTATGTCCAGGAACTCACACCATTTTCCATGTGTTGCCGGCTTATGAGAAAGGAGCAACATTATGGCAGTGCCTATGAATACCTATCCCATGCCGATACAAAATGCACAACTGTTGCCTTGTCAATGTTGTTACATAAGTGGTGGGACAATAGGCCAGCAAAATGGCTGACGTCAAGAAAAGCCATAACATTACATTGCATTACTTTACAAGAAACTTCAAATTGACCCACCAATCAAGTGACCTTAGAAGTGTATAGGAGAAATTATGTGTGCAGCAATGGATTTTGGTGAATTAGGATCTCATTTTGCTAGGTATAGGTCATCATGGAGTATTTATTTTAGCTGTGAACGAGTGGAAAACAAGGGAAGATTGTTTGGTTCAGAAGAGGGTGTTGTTGCTCAGATTGAGTTACTGGAGAGGTTCCTGGACCAGAGAGGGGAAGACAAGAATTGTGCAGCAAATTTGTTTATTTAGTGCAGTTGTTGTCACTGGTAGTTAGAAATGAAGTATTTTTAGCAGTTTACGTGCATATGCTTGGAATAATTTGTCCAGTTAATTTAGACTAAGTGGGAAATAAGTCAGGACAAAGGGGGCCCTGTGTGTGTTTGAGTTTGGGGGTAAGAGACAAAATGTAATGCATGTATGTTTTCTTTCACAAAAGGCCAGTTCAGAAGAGATGTCTCTGGTTGGGGAAACTGATGCAGTGGGAAAACGTTTTGTGTGTAAGGGTCTTGGAGGCAGCTCACAGTTTGTATTTTTTTTCGTATTACGAATGTTTATGTGTTGGTCATAGACCCTCAAAAAGGCCAGGGAGATATTCTTTTATTTCAAAAATTGTGGGGGAGCAGTAAGCCACCAGGGCTGTTGTTGAGGCACATGGTGGGTAAGAAGCATGATGGGGAGAATATTGAGAGGCCTTGAAGCTCAAGTGCATTTGGGGTCTTGGACACGAAGTTGAGAGCTAAGTAGCGAGCTGAATATTTTTCTCATTAGAATTGTAAAGATTAATGCCAACCCATTGACTTTACTTAGTATATGCAAAGTCACACGGCCAACAAAGCTGGAGACCTGTGAATTACCATCCTGAATTGCGTTTTGGATAAATTTGCCTTCTAGATTTGGCTATAAAAAACATATTGGTCAAAGGGGAAGTGTAGACATGGTTGGAAAGAATAAAAAGCAAAGGAAAGAGCAAAAGAAAAATAACAAAAGAAAAAAGAAAAGAATTAACAAAATAGCATATAACATGTGACAAAGAGAGAGGAAGGGTGAAAGAAACAACAAAGAAAGATAAAAATAAAAAGAGATAAACAAAAAAGTAATAACATGCTTACTGACTAAAGATAAAAAGAAAGGAGCTAAAGGAAGAGTGAAAGGAAAGAAGGTGTAAATAAACAGAGCAAAGAATGGCCAAAATAGAGATAGCAAAAGGAAGAGTCAACGGAAGATTGAAAGAAATATTGAAAGGTCAAAAGAAGATAAATTGAAGACAGAGTGCAAGAAAGAAAGAAGAAGACAAGACAACACAATGGGGAAAGAACAAAGAAAAAATAATGTAAGAAAACGTGAATAAAAAAAGCTTAAAAGAAAGAATGAGCAAATGAAAGTTAGAGCAAAAGAAAGAGTGAAAAAGTACAAGAAAGAAAGTGCCAGAGAAAAAGTGCAAAATAAAATAAAAAATAAAAGAATTAAAGAAATATCATAAGGTATGGGACAAAGAGAGATTGAGGTTGAAAGAAACATCTAAAGACAGATACAAATAAAGAGAGATAAACAAAAAAGAACAAAAGCACATACAGACAAAAGAGCAAATGAAAAGAGCTAGAGGAAGAGTGAAATAAAAAAAAAATTGTAAGTAAATAAAGGAACAAATTACTGAAAATAAAGAGCGCAAAAGAAAGAACTAAAAGGAAGCCTGAAAGAAATATTTAAAGGTCAAAAGAAGAAAAAGTGAAGAAAGAGTGTAAGAAAGAAGGGCGGAAATAAAAAAATACACAACGAACAAAAGAACAAACAAAAAGAAAAAAGAATGTAAGAAAAAGTGAATGGTAGAAAGTAAAAGAAAGAGGGAAAGAAAAATCAAGCAAAAAATGAGCAGAAGAAAGAATAAAAAAGTGTAAATGATGGATTGGAAGAGAAGTTGAAAGAAAAAAGATAATAAAGAAAGGATGAAAGAATGTGGAGGTGAAAGATTGAAAGACAAAAGAAACAGCAAAATGAAAAAGAAGGAAGGAGCAAAAGAAGTAAAAGAATTCAAGAGTGAAGGAAACAAAAAGAAAGAGTGAAAGGGTGAAGGAACGTGAAGGAAAGTAAACAGAATGAAAGCAGAGATAAACATGAATAAAAGGACATAATGGGCAGAAAAAAGAGTGAAAGGAGAAGCAAAGGGAAGATCAAAAAGATGTTAAAAATAATAGTTAGTGAAATAAAAAGAGAAGGAAAGAAAATGGTAAAGAAATAGCAATGGAAGAAAGGATGGGAGAGGAGATTTTACTTCACTCAAACATTCACCCAGTGGACTTTTTGTGGCTAATGTAAACAAACGCAATTGCGTTGGATAACATGGTTCTATCCTGGAGTCAATTTAAAAGCATTTTTCAGGGTCAACAAACATCTTCTTTATTTTACATTGGTTGCTGTTCTCTTAGGTGGTACTGGTGAATATAACTTTAAAAAGAATATGACGCACTGGAGTAGCCCTTTAAAAGATAATCACAAAAGCCTAGTAACACCTTGATGCAGTGAATGTGTTTACTCTTGTTATATTAACTTCAGAGGAATTCAAATTCAGCCATCAAACAATTTCTGACAAGTTGTGTAACACCAAAAGTAAGGGTCAGAGTCAACAAACTCTCTTGCAAAGGACTGGTTCAACAGCGACAAACTTAAGGCGAGAGCCCATAAGCACCGTCTTATGTTTGTGATAGTGGTGGTGCCACCACTCATTGAACAAAGTAAATCCCCCCGCAAGCCAAAGAGATTTGAATGTGGTGAAAACGTGGGACAGCTCCTTGGGTTATAAAACAGCTGTTTACTACCAAGATTCACAGGTCTCAAAAGAACAGAATGGACAGTTTGTCGAGCCCTAATGTCACTAGATTAAGTCACCTTGAATACATTATGTGAGGAATACAGAAGCACATAAAAAGCAGGAATAACAATCAAAGATTTACATGTGATCTTAACAAAAGATGCAGAATGGAAAGTCACCTGAACTGACATATTTAAAGTCGAGTACTTCAGGCCTTCTAATTGCAGTCTACAGTCCATCATTTTTAGATTATTTTATCACGTTATTAATGAAGACTTGACTGACACACAGACCACAGCCCTCGCCACCTTTCTACAAGAGATGAGCTTTGCTCAAGCTGTTAACTCCCCGACACACATCAAGGGCCGGGCCCTTGACTGGGTCACGGCCAGGCACTCCTTGATCCAATTCCTCATAGCTTTGGAGCCTTCCAGTACCTGCAAAGACAACATTCTCGTCCCCATAACCTCCAGGAACACTTGCAAACTCACATCGGATTTGCTCAAACCCACCATCTCCTCCTACCTTGCTAATTCATCTGTCTGCAATGACCCCAAAACCATCCTCAATGCCTACAATACCCTGCTACTTCACACACTCGACCACCACGCACCACTCAAAATTACACCCTAAAAGAAATCCTCTGTCTACAATAGGTTCACTGGAGAACTTATCTTCTTACGCAAACACAAATGGGCTTAAGAACACCTCTGACGGAGGAGCCTTTCACTCAATCACAAAGAAGCCTACTTCGCTGCAGCTAGAACTTACAAAGCTGCCATCATATCCACCAAATCTTTTATTTACAATACCACAGTTTGTGAGGCCAGCTCTAACACTAAGGAGATTTTTAAGATCTTTAAGGAACTTGAAGCCCCAGCACTCCCTGGTGCACCACTGTCCAATCAGCACTGACTGACAAAACCACAAAACTGAGAAACAAAACTTAAAAAAACCCTGCTGTCCGCCAAAGACACCTCCCTTGCTCTCCCAGTAGAATTTCCACCCTCAACCAAACCGTTCCACTTCACCCAAGTTTCTCCTTTGGATATCCACACCATCATCCAACACCTTAAACCTTGTAACTACAAGGGCAACCTCTGCCCTTCTCATATCATCAAGATGTGTGCTTAGCCCCTGGCACCCATCATCTCCAAATGTATACATTCCCCCTTTGTACTGTCCCCCGGGACATCAAGGAAGCATGAGTCACCCCTCTACTTGAGAAACCCTCCCTCAACCCCTCACTCCCCACCAACTACCACCCTATCACTACAATACCCTACTTCCTCAAAATTCTAGACCGCACTGCATACACCCAATTCAAAGCTCACTTGAAAAGTAATTGCCTGCTGGGCTCCTGCCGATATGGCTTCAGACCTAGGCATAGCACTGAGGCTCAGAAGCTGCCAATCCCATTCCTGTTCCCTATGGTGTTCCTCAGGGCTCCTGCATGTCACCCACCCATTACAACATTTACAGAAAACCTTCATTTGGCCACCTGGACTATCTTGGGACCCTCTACACAAACCTTGCAGACAACACTCAAATCCTGCTAAAACTCAGTGGTAGCCATGCCAATGACTCCGCCAACGTCAACTGAGTCTACAACATCATTCAGACCTGGATGGCTGAACGCCATCTATGCCTAAATTATGACAAAACTGAGATCCTCATAGTGGGTGCCCCACACTGTCTCAAATGCTTGAAACTGTGTTGCATCCTTCTCCATAAATGGCAACCCTACCAGTTTATGAAGCCATGTGAAAACCCTAGGTCACAAACATAGTAAGGCTCTCACCTCCTCAGGTACTTATGCTGCTAAGCTCATCAACCTCAGCAGGACATTTCTCACCATAGACAATTGACTTACCCTTCCCAGAGCCATCATAGGGAGCAAACTGGATTATTGCAATGCCATTCTTGCAGGCACCTTATCCAAAAACCTTTCAAAACTGCAGTTGATTCAGAACAAGGCACTCCAGGCCATCTGGGGCCTGAAGGTTTTGGACCAATCTCTCATGTCAGACCGTAGGTCCACTGGTTGCCAATTAGAGCTTGCATCGAGTTCAAGATCCTCTCATTAACCCACAAATGCATACTCAATGCTGCACCTACCTTTTTCAACCATTGCATCTCCAAAAAACCAAAACTTCAAAGCGTACGCTCCTCATCCACCCTGCGTCTAGCCGTCCCTAAATTCACCAGGAAAAGAGCGGGGGGGAGCCAGCTTCACGGGCTCTTCGCTCATCCGCCTCCAACTCCCTGAGGGTCAGTCGTTTCTCCAAGGAACAAGTTGGTGGTAGATCTCTCTCTTTGGCAGGGGCCTCCCTCTGGAACAGCCTTCCTGCCTCCGTGCCTCCCTGAAACTTGAGGAGATTCATCTCCGGTTCCGGAAGCACCTCAAAACCTTCCTCTTTGCTTCTGCTTTCTCTCCCCCTCTCCCCTGCTGAATTCCTGACAGAAACTGCACTGTTTACCTGGCCACCCTTTCCGATCTCGGGCCCAGACCCCGCCAAATGCCCACGGGCAATGGCTCCCTGGCAATCCCTGCACCTGGGGACTGTTTTCTGTATCCCTACAGTCCCCCTACCAGTATTTATGTCTGCACTTACCTTGCACTTGCCACCAGCTGGCAGTTTTTATTTATCTTATTTATTCTACTATCCCATGTACTGCACTCTCCCCTCTCCCTTCCCCCACGCACTTCCCCTTTCCCCCTTCCCATGCACTTGTGCGATCTGAATGACACCTGACCTAGTAGGATCGTTGTCTGTCTTCCCTTTGATCCCACTTCCTTGCCTCGTTGCGCCTTGAAACACTTGTGTATAGACGGATTATAAATGCCATATCATATCATATCATATCACGGTCATCGTCTCCACTTTACGGAACTCCCTCCACTCCCATATCCAAGAAGAACCATCCTACTTAATTTAAAACAAAAAACCTGGCTTTTTGACAAATACGACTAATGTCACGTTAAGTGGCCTCCCTGATTTTCAATGAACAGTTAGTTACAGTTTCAGTCTTTATAGAGCAAAACATTGTAGCACGAATGTCTCCTCATGAGCTACAACTGAAAGTATGTGCTGTAATTATACTACTGTGCAATCTTATGCCATGACAGGGACTCTGAAATGGAACGAGGTTGACAATTACACATCTACAAAAGCACATCATAGAGGCCTGTGCTATCGATGTAACTTAGATACTGTTCTTATATTGCGTATACCTCTCATTCCATCTGATATGTTTAGCCTTTTCAATGACCATTAATAAATCACAGGGACATACGCCCCCTTCTTGGAAGCAATCAGTGGTAATTCCGTTATTTAAGAAGGGCGACAGAAGTGACCGTATGAATTACAGACCGATATTGACCTTTAAGATTTGCTAGAACGGAATATGTTACGTCAGGAACAGCTAGTATAGTAATAATTCATGTAAATAATGTTCTTTTTGCAGTCTAGCGATGACAGTACTAATAACCTGTAATGAGGAAATGACATCACCACATTATTAGAACTTTATTACAACCCCACATGCCTGCTTCTAGTAACTGAACAGAGCAGAAATCCTGTGGTAATAGCCACATTTCTGTTTAGTAGATTTATTTCTTGTAAAATAGGTTTATGTAACACTTTCCAGCGGTTCATTGGCAAGGCCAATTGTAAGGTAGTAGGCATATTTTGTTTACTTCGTGAGTTTATCCAAGGAGAGAAATACTTGATCTGGATGTTATCAAATATTTTAAACTGAAAAACTACCATCAAATGCTGTGTATAATGTTTTTTATAAAAACAGCAAGAGCTGAAGGATTGTGTTTTTTCCATCAAGCAGGTTCTACATTTATTTTATGCTTCATCAACCAAAGAAACAGGAAATACATTAATTAGATTATTCTTGGTTCAATGTCCAACCTCAGGATGGCTGCCAGGCAGGCTGATCCTCTTCAATGCTGCCAGGCATCAAGTAAGTCATTCATACTACATCTGTGTTTCTCCTTTGCCATTCACACAAATAATCTCTCTTTTCAGTTGGTACCTTTCTCTGCATGTCGAATTTAGCCTGGTTTATGTTCTTGTGTTTGGGGGACTTTCAACATGGTGCCTCTGAGCCCTAAGCTCCATTTTACTAGAGGTGGTAGGGATGGGGTCAGGCACTTTGGAAGTCAAGGGTACAGGATATGACAGTTCACCTGATACATCCCCCTGTACCACAAATTGTTCATATTACACCCAATGTTGCAATCAAATGTCAAGGATTGGGTTTCAATCTGCTGCTTGTGTTAAGGTCAGCAAAGAGTACAAGATTCCTCCTGCTGGAGGCCGAGCTCCTGGGAGGGGGTAGGAAGATATTGAGTTGAGGAGTGCACACCTATCTCTGGACTGAGGACTTCCTTGAACGAATGTACCATATACTTGACAGAGGATTGAAGGTGCGGGAGAGGTGGTGAGGGAGTAAAGAAAGTCCAATTCCACTTAGCACACCTACAAATGGGCCCAAAGGAGCCGATGTTCAATGCATTAACATGGGGATACTGAGCACCAGAGCTCAGAGGACTATGGGAGCAGTGGAAAATGCAAAATGTGAAGGCTTTGGTGAGGCGGTCACGCATGAGGCATATCATTCTCTCTTCATTCTCTTAACATTTCTCTTTCAACAAGTGTGCTAGGTCATGCAGCGTTTCTGCAAAATATGTTAGCAATGCTTTTGGGACTGCAAAATGTCCTTTGCAAGACTGAAAACGTATAATTGTGAGGAGAACATCCTGGCTTACTCCATTCATTTGTTTTCCTTATCTGGTGACTGTTCCTGTAACTCTGATGATTGCTCCAGTTATTTATATGGTGGTGTCTCTGAATGCACTTGCCACAGAGGCATTATCTTCCCTGCCCAGGTCTCAAGGGAAAGGGCAGTCCCTCTCGCAGTTTTATCAGTGAGCACTCTTCTTTTGTTGATGTCATCTCGAGGTCTACAATGTGCAGCAAGGTCACAAGTCTGATGGTGGCAGGAGTTCCCTATGCTGAACAGCTGCCTGCCGAGGGGGAAGGAGACAGTGGAGGGAACAGGGGTTATGGGGATGTCCCCACATTAGGAGAGGACCAGGAAGGGGATGCTCGGTGGGAATGTTTTCCAGCAGTGCCAATACTGTGACTGAGCAAGTTGTCTTCAGTGAAAAAAGCCTGCAGGGTGAAAAGACGTGGTGAAAATCCTGCAGCACATCCCACCTCGCCCAGCTCACGGAGCTCCCTGCTATACACAGACTAGTGATCACCACTGCCAAGGCCAACTAATACCAAAACACAAAGGCCAACAATGAAAGCAGAGTCTTCTTCAAAGTCAGAAAGCACTGCATCAACCCTCTGCCCAACCCACCCATACCACAGTCCATCAATAAATCCAGTGCCATCAAGTATGTCCTCATCAACAAGATGAGCATGATCCACCAACACATAGACAGCAAACCTACAACTGACAGCACACTACATATCCCTTCTCGCAAAGCCACAACTGCCTGGAAAGCCATCAAGACACTCACTATGGAAGACCTCACTGCCACGCCAGCATCACTCACGGCCACATTGTATGTGGACGATACCCTCCCTGCCAAAATCCTGCGAATGATATAGAAAAAGTTCCAGGAGCCTCGCTACCGAGAACAAACACGGCCAAATAATCTGTTCCATAGGTAGGTTCCCTCTCAGGAGGGTCCACAACCCTGTTTTAGCTCACTGTCCCTTTCACAGAGGATAAACCATTTGCATATCAATCTAGTCCCCCCCACAAGGGCCGTCCTGCACTGAAATGCCAGGAAATTCTCCTCTAAACAAGAGTACCAGCAACAAACCAGACACATGTTTTTGAATTAGTTGGCATGCTTGATAAACACAGTGAGCAGGGGCTCCCCATCTGGATTACCCTGGGTAATTTAGGGTGACCGCCTAGTCCCTAAACATTTACACAAAGCTCCGGGAGCCCTTCTATAGGAAAACAGTATAACAAATTACCTCTTCTATGGACAGGTTCTCACTCAGGAGAGTCTACAACCATGTTTTAGCTCACTGTATCTTTCCCAGGGGTGAAATATCTATTTACATATATATTTGCATATCAGTCTTGCCCCACCCACAAAGGCAGTCCAGCACCAAAATGCTAGGCAATTCTCCTCTGAACAAGTACCAGCAATAACCCCAGCCACATGTTTCTGCTTTGTTGCGCCTCATCAGTGAAGTGAAACTATGCCTCTCTAAACACAGTGAGCAAGGGGTCCACATCTGGATTACCCTGGGTAACGTAGGGTGAAACCCCAAGTCCCTAAGCATTTATGCAAAGGTCTGGGAGCCCCTCTAATGAGAATAAACAATTCCAAATAATCTCCATGGGTGGTTTAAACTCAGGAGGTTCTAAAACCAAGTTTTTATCTCACTGTATCTTTCTCCATGAATATCCAATTGCACATCCGTCTGGTCCAACCCACAATGACAGTCCAGCACCAAAATGCTTGACAGTTGTCCTCTGAACAAAAGTATCAGCAGCAACTGCAGACACATGTTTTTGCATTGTTGGTCCTCATCAGTGAGGTGGACATGTGCCTCTATAAGCACAGTGGGCAAGGGGTACATGTCAGAATGACCCTGTGTAATTAAGGGTGAAACCCCAAGTCCCTAAACATTTATACAAAGGTCTGGGAGCCCCTATACTCAGATCAAACACAGCCAAACAAACTTGTTTATGGGTAGGTTCCAACTCAGGAGAGTCTGAAACCCTGTGTTTAGCTCACTGTACCTTTCACAGGGGAGAAATATGAATGTGCATTTCTTTGAGGTGAAACTGTCTCTCTAAAGCACTCCCCACTTACCTGATAATCATCAACAGCTCCCTAACTAAAAGCACCTTCCTTTCTTCCCTTAAGCCTGGACAAATCCTTCTGCTTCTCAAGAAACCAAAACTGAACCCTGATTACATGAGCAACTACAGCCCCATTACCCAACATCCTTAAGAAAGCAGTAGCCACCTAACTCCTTGAACACATCAAATCCAGCAACCTCCTAAAGGCCTACCAATCTGGCTTCAGACCCAGATGCAGCACAGAAATGGCTACTATCAAGGTGATCAACACTTCCCTTAAAATCCTCAATGATGGGCATCCTTGACTCCTGGATCTCCTTGACCTCCCTGCAGCATTTGATACAGTAGACCACGGACACTCAATGACACTCTACATCGCTGTATGGGGATAAGCAAAATCGTTCTCAGCTGGTTCAAATCATACTATGCTAATTGCCTTCAGATCAGCAACTCTAACCATTACCTGTGGAATCCTGCTAGGATCCATCCTCTCCCCCATGATCTTCAATCTTTACATGGACCCACTTGTAATTCTCCTCGTTCCACACAACATCCACATCCACATGACATGCAGTTCTACCAGAGCATATCCTCCATTGAACACATCTACAGGCTCAAGGCATGATTCGCATTGATCCATTTGTGGATGTCCAGTGCTTAACTAAAGCACAACCCCTGAATTCCTACTCCTGTGCAAAACACTGAACACCGAGACATCCAGACCAGTTCTCTGCTATTCACCATGAGAGATTTACACCCTAGCTGGCCCTGGGTTCGATATCATCAGAAACCTCTTCTTCAAACAATACTTTCCAGGTAGACACAAACTGTTTGGCACAAACTCTCTCTCCCAGAAAACAACAGAAAACAACTTCAAATCTTCTGTCCAAGCCATGGTCCTCTCCCACCTGGATGGTGTCAAAGCCCTTTTGAAAGGCCTTCCAGACACTACTCTAGCCCTCCAGAGATGTGTCCTGCATATTGGAGCATGACTCATCAAAGGACTCTGCAAATTCGAACACATCATCCAACCCTTAGTGAACTTCACTGACTCCCAGTGCAAGAATGCATCACCTTCAAATCCTGCTTCTACAAGGCTGTCACCCTGAAGCCCCAAGCAACCTCACTGCGAAGCTCAGCATCTCTGGAGTCCTATGATCCACCAGAAGTAAGGACATGTGCTTACTTCAACTCCACTGGTGCAGGAAGGAAAGAACCAGAAGACAGGCCTTCTCTGTGTACATCCCAAGGCTCTGGAACCTCCTCCCCTTCAACATTAGACTTGCCTCCTTGCTTCTACAGTTCAGGAAGGAACTCAAGACCCTCCTCTTGAAAGAATGGCTCCCCCCAACATCTAGGTCTACACACCCTCCACTTGCCACCCTACCTGAGACTGGGTGATCTGATCCCCACTGGTTCCTCCCCTGGTTTCTTGTAGACCCGTTGCTGACAAATTGCCACCTTCCTCCTCCCCTGTTGTTAGCGTCCCTTTGACTTGTTCCTCTGCTTCCCTCACCATGTTCTCCCCCTTTGATTGTAAAGTGCTCTGTTGCTTCTTGAAGCTAGGTCCACGCTCAATAAATAACCTAATAAAATGATTATTGTTAATAATAATAATAATAATAATAATAATAATAATAATAATAAAAGGAATGGAAATTCCTGGCCCTTTAAATAAGGTTCTTTGTGCGGGAGAACACAGCTCCACAGCCTGCAATTATGCAGACGCACGAGAAGGAAAGAGAGGAACTGCCAAACTCAGTCTGCAAAGGTGTGTGGATCTCTTTGGGTGCCACAGCCCATGAGCAGGGTCCAGAATCCGTGTTGGCCTACTCACATGCAAGTGTAAGAAAGGCACTCTATCACGCATGTGCTCAAGTAGAAAATCCAATTTGGAAGACAATCCCATTAAAGGCTGAGTCTGCCAAACAGAAAAAGGGATAGAAAACACATTAAACACACCTGATTTCTCATTGCATAACCAATCCACAGTTCAGATAGTTATAAACAAACACATGTGCAGGCCATAGACCATAACCTGGCCCACAATGGAAGGAGGGGGGTCGATACATAACACGAGGTAGTTTTACTGAGTGTGAGTGTTTGGAGCAGACAAGGGGAGACGGATGTGCAGAAGGAGGCGGAAAGAGTGTTTAAGGTACAGGAGGAGGTGCTGAAGTGCAGAAGGGGAGTTAGAGTGCTGAGGGTATGGGAGGAGGAGGAGGTGGAGTTGGAGAGAAAGGAAATGAAGGTGAGAAGATGGGTAAAGGCACAGAGGAGGGAGGGAGAGCGAGAGCAGAAGGAGAAGAGGTTGGACAAGGAGAAGATCAAGCAGGAGGGGAAAGAGCAGTGGTTGAAAGAGAGAACTCAGGAGGAAAGTAGGATACAGTCGTTGGAGCAAAAGAGGGACAAGGAGGGGATGCAAGTGCAGAGTGGGCAGGGTGGGCACCATCATAGAAAGAGGGAACCGCTGGGGGAGCTGCAGGCAAGTGGAGAATTCGACAGTGGGTGGTCCTTGGAGGCATAGGGATCGGCACAAATACACAGGGAGACAACAGCCATCTAACTATTGTCTCTGGAGGGAATGGAGGGTGGAATTAGCTTCTCTTGGAAGAGCAAGAAGGGTAGCTAACAGATCCTCGGGGTCAGTGGCATGGCCTAGAGACAGGTCCACAGGAACGAGTGAGCATCAACATGATGAGGAGGAAAGTACGAATGGACTGGGTGACAGGATGAGATCTTGGGGCAAGAATAAAAGCACCACAGCACCAACCCAGCAAACTGAGTATATACCTCACACCTGGTAGCATGATTAATTCTTTAATTAAAGCAATATTTGCACAATGATTATTTATGGATTACAAGGCACCCTCACACTGCTTTACTTGCATTACAGGAATGCATTTATTTTGTGTTTTATGTAGTGCTACTGGTCTCACAATCACAAGCAGGACTCAACCCAGAACATAGCTTGTTTCAAACAATTGCTAAAGATAAATAGTAATTCTCCATATGTTCATACATATTCGTATACATACAGTAATATATATTCAGTTTAAGTCTTTACTAAATTCAACATCATTAGCAACTTAACTTAGGAGGAGGCTTGCGCTTAAAAGGAACAGACTGGTATAAGAGACAATAATGTCCACGAGTATTAGTAGAACAAGCAGGAAAGAGCTATATGCATAATGCTAGGACACGTACAGGAAAAGGAATCACACTACTAGAAACACAGAATACAACTGCACTTTGATAACTAGCAGATGTAAAGTGCGAGGAAGTTTGCACGCAACAAAGATAGATTTCCGCCATATCAAATGCCACCACTTTCTGGACCTCTAGTTCTAGATGAGCCTACAGACAAGGATTGGTAAGGCCATGCGGAAATCGGGTTTTCATTGAGTTGAGCATGAGCTAAGTTCCCTTACAGCCATTGCTGCAGCAGCACATCCTGCTGCAAGGCAGTGGGTGTTACAGGGGCGTGGATGTCCACATTGTCAATTTATAAGCGGTAAAACCCCTTCTGTTTAAACGTTTGGAAATCAAATGAAACAATTTCAGGTGGCTTAGGAAAATCCAGAAAAGTGTGTCTGGATACTCCAAACTTTCACACTGACCCATGCTGATATTATACTAAAAATGAACCAGCAGGGAAAATTGCGATCACCTCTCAGGTTTGCACAACCGTGGAAAAGATGCCTTTCTTTCCGTCGGTACTGGTCACTGAAAGGCGAGGAAGAGACAGAGAGGAGAGACTATGAAGAGGGTCTCAGCCGCAGCTGCGACTCACAGAGGAGGACAGACTCCAATTTAGGAGACAAAGGGTCAGAAGCAAAGACGGGGAGAATAATCAATAGGAGACCAAGACTGCCGACCTCAAAGAAGATGACATATTTTACAGGCAGACAAATCATCTGTGTGTGTGCGTGTGTGTGTGTGTGCGTGTGTGTGTGTGTGCTGCAAGAAATCAGACTTAGTTAACCATTTTGCAGCGAAAAAGAGAAGAAAGGGACGACATAAGCGGACCAGAAATAACTGGCCTCACAATGTTGTTCATTAATATGGGGAAGGGCTTTCAATGTGACAGACACAATAAAGACATGTAAGTGCCTCTCACATAGCTGGACTACATCACTGAAACGTGTCTGAGGGAAGTGCACGTGGATTACCATCGCGTTTTGGAGGCATTCCACTACAGGTCCACGTTGAAGACCGTTAATATTTAGTGCAGTGTCTGCCAAACATTAACATGTGCTGGAGCGTTAGGAATAGTTCCCTTCCGTTCCACGTTGAAGTGGTTATTTGTTCTTTCGATGCCAGACATATTTTTGAAGTGTGAGAATATGTTATGCCTGTCTGCAAATTGGAGAAAGTGCACTCACACAGGGTTCGTTCATGATAACCCTTCCTGGTTGACACATGCTAATGTTGATGTGATTGTGCAGGTGTGAGCATTCTTGACAAGCCCCAGGAATGGTTTAGTCAATGGCTGGTACTTTATACGTACTCACTCGAACACTCACTCACTCACTCCTGGTTGGTTTCAAACAAAAAAAGGCGTAGGCATAGGCTCAGTGCGGTATTTGCGACATTTTGCTCATAAATATTTGAGCAGTCTCTGCGACCCACCTTTTGGTAACATTCGTAGAAAATAATGCATTTGTTTGTGGGTATTTGACCAGCACTGAGGCAGGGCAGGAAATCTGTGTGGATATATATATATTGTGTCCATCAAAGAGGGTTAAACCTGATCAAAACTGCCAGCTGCAGGGTGCACCACCTCAACCAACTGGTCCCCAGAACTCCCCCACACTAGCCAGTATGGCTGGCCCCTCGGGCATTGCCCCAGTGCCCTATTTGTCAGTGTGAGCTGGTTTTAATTCAAAGGCCAAAGGGCTGCCACTATCGTGTACGCTACAGTCATTAAATAAGCTTTGCATTTTTAAGAATTCTATCCGTTTATTTAGATATGTTAAAGGGAAGAGATCATTTTATGTGTGGGTTCAGATATAGGTTTCTATTAATGAACACATTCATTAAGGTGCGATTGCCAACACGTGTTCAAAGTGAGCAACAATTCTTTCTATATTAAAGAACTTTCATTCGGAATTGGCCGGGTGAGCCCTGCTGTGCAGCATGCTAGATCTGGCATATTATTGTCTAGGCAATGTAACAATATTAGCACACAGAGATCGTTATTGGCCTCAACCTCTCAGAATGTTCAGAGTGCGGTCAATAACTACTGGCATTAACTGCATTCTGAACATTTGGACTTCAAAAGCATACATGGATACAATAGTGCAATTTCCAGGCAAGATGTCCAACATGTCACTTCCTTACTAGGAGTACTTGTTTTTTCACTGCAACAACCTATTTAACATACCAAAGAGAGTTAAAACATGGTAAAATGCTTTGAGTTTCTTATAGTGAAAACGTTTTTTTTTTCCTCACGACTCCTAATGCAGGCTCATGTAACACCCTCTCCAGTTTCATCACGTTTGCAATTGAAATGCTTAATTTATTAATACAACCTTGTTATTTAAATACCATGTTTAATTGTTTAAGTTACTGAGTTTGTCTGATTTACTTTCTCATTGTTATTGAATTATTATTAAACAAATGTTTTTGTAACTTCACCACCAAAACTCCAAAACATGATTTGCTAGTGCCACCATGTGGTAATAGCCTTATAGACCTTGGGGGGGACATTATCGCTTGAGATAATAATCTTTGCCCGAGTTCTGGCCCTGAACCTTGCCTCTGGCCATAACATGGTGGCGACTCATGATGCCGCTTTAATGAGCCCTCCCCTCCCTTAGTCTATAAAACAATATCAATGGTAATCAATGATCTTAACTTTGAATTGGGCATAGCAAGGAGCAATGAGCACCATCTCCTCTAATCTTGCAATTTAAAGGAATGGTTCCAGATCGAACAACTATCCCGTTAGAAAGTAAAAGTTGTAACAGTGAAGTGAGTTAATGTCTTTTAATCTTGTTCCTGCATCCTTTTTATGAAGGAACATGAACTATGCATGAACATTATTTATCTCTTTCTGAAATCTCTTTCTAAGTAAATTCATTCTTTGAGGGTTACTTTTTCTAACAAATACCAAATTAAACTGACATATTATTTTATTTGTAGCCAAATGCACCTAGGGAGAGGGTTTCTTCTGATAACTTGTTTAGATGATATTTCTAATTCCGGAATAAGTGGGAGGTTTGAATCTCTGCTATCATGTACTGGGGAAAAGAGCTAACTCTGCCTCAGATTTCTGATCAGAGCCATGGTTGTCTAAATGAGTTCCTTAAATACCAGCTTTAGTCAAGTTTTTCCCCTTTATCGTCACTTGTGTGATCACCCATAAACCTCTAACGTCATTTTTAGATCATTGAATGTTTAACGTAAAATTTGTATGCAATTCGCAATGCCTCTGATTTTATTATTTCATTGTTGTTGTACATTGAAATTATGAAGTGCCTAATTCTTTTGTTTCCTTTCTTGATATTTGAGTTTTCTGCAGAATGGTAATATGTGTTATTATTTATAGCATGAAGTCGGTTGTCAGTCTTCTCAGTCTTGCAACTTCTTTCTACTGTTAGTGATTATAATTGTTACATTGTAAGAGGAAGCTACGTACTGGAAATATTAGTATACAGCCCTATGCTAGATTAAATAATGCATACAAGGTCCAGTACACATGCTCTTTAATAAAGTTGTCTTGATCTATATTAGATACAAATATTTGTATTGATGATACCCTATTCCTTCACATCGTAAATCTCCAAATGCAAGTATTTCTGGTTGGTGTGCCTTATTTCTTTTGACACCCTGTTACTTCACAAGGTATGGCATAATATGTTGGGAGGCGGATGAATATGTCATGCTTCGTGACTGCCCCGCCACTGTCTCCATACCATAGAGACTAGAGGAGTACCTCATTCATGGCATTAGCCCCTTACTCGCCTACATGCAAGTACAAATGACATTACTCACTAAGACAACCCTACCAAAAGTATCCTGGAACCATCGAAGAAGAGATTAATTTGCAAGCTCAAGGAGACATAAACTTGATGTAACTGAAGATAAGAGCAAATTACCTCATTACCAGACTGATACACATAGATGCACGAGACACAAAGCAGATATGCACTCACCATGAAGATACTCAGACACTAGGTCAAACTCGCATTTAGACATGAAGAATGTTACCTGTATTCAATAGACACTGGAAACGTATCTTAATCAATGCACATGCTGAAATTCAAGACACGTAAGAATACATATAAAGATTGCTTAAACACTTGCTTAAATGTAGAAGTGCAATAGGAATAAGCTGCCATTTGGAAAGAAAATGGATGGTGCTGCTATGTTAGAGTGAATGGAGAATCAAAGGACGCCTCAGAGCTGCAGAGAAATTCAGGTTGCCAAATTGATTAAAGCACAGACCTTCACAGACCAGACAGGGCGTGCGCATCCCCCTTCCAAGATTATTGCAGAAAAGGGTCAGCTAGCCATGAAGTAGAAAAGAAGATCAAAATTCTCAAGCATAGGACATATTTTTCTTAGATAAAGTGAAAGAACAAACAACCTTCAAAGGCCAGAGGTTGGCTAATTAAAAACTTAAAATTGCATGAAAAGCAGCTCGACCAAGTTTCTACAGGCGGAGGAGAGTAATAACACTCATATTAATGGGAGTTAATTTCATGGTAAAGGCTGAGCAGAATAATTCAAAGTGCAGTCTCCTCACATGTAATTCATGATTAGAGAACAGTGTCCATTCATTAGTGCAAGACACAGATATGCACCTGCCTCAATTTCCTAAAAGTTCTCAGAACGAAGACGCCGGAAAAAGCCAAGTTCAAGGTTAGAAGCCCCGACTTGTTGCCTAGGAAATCAGGGATGGTGTCTCAGTTAATTGGAAAAAGCAGCTCCTTGGTGTCTCTCCCCCACCACTATATTTTGCTCATGTGCTGATGATCTCTCAAATGTCCAAGGTTGGTAAAGCCAGTACCAACCAATCATTGCTCTCCGATTATGCTGTCTTGCAACTGTTACAGGAGCCAATTAACTATTATTATGATGATGTATTTCTCACCTTATTATTTTAGGGGTGGTCCGAGGTGGGGCTCAGTTGGTTTGTGGCAAAATGGGCAAGATGTTTTTACCTTCGCCCCAAGAAGGCACAATTTCTAAATCAGTGCTGCACCACATGACAATATATTCACATGCTGCGTATAAAGGGAAAAGGTTACAGAAAAGATTGGCCAAGGGAGTGGATACTCAAACAGCATGAAGGGGAGGGAACAGTCCCCTCGGCTCCTCCAATTCCCAAGAGCATTGATACGCCATATGAAGGGCAGGGATTCTACCCATTGAAAGAATTAAAAGTAGCAGCAGGATATATTAACCCCTTATATGTGCCCCCCATGTACAGTAGTGAAGATGCGATAAGTGGAGCTAAATTGAGTGAATGCAAGCAAGTGTTCATGCGTGATGAGCATAGTGAGCACTGTGAACTGCAAGCTAAGTTGACAGAGGCTGAGGAAGAGATATAGAGACAGAGAGGCAAGCAGAGAAATAAGGAATAGACAGCAATCACTCCAAATGAGTGGGTGGGAGGACAGACATTACTTAAATTGGATGGGAGAAATATGGACAATTGTAAAAGCAAGGAAAGGGTAGTTAAAGAAAGACAGGAGAAAGACAATGAAGAGAAAAGAAAACAGAAGGAACATATACAACAAAGACAGAAGGAGGAAGAGGAAGAGAAACAATGGGACAGACTCATTGGGGAAGAGAAGGAAATGGAGAGGCAACGTGAAGCAGATAGAGAGGAGAGGAAATGGAAAGAGAGGAAGAGATAGGAATTACAAGAAAGAGAAAGAGAGAGAGAAAAGAGAGAGGGAAAGAATGACAAAACAACAGAAGGAGAAGTAGCGAGAGAGAAGAAAGGGAAAAGTGAAGTGGCAAAGGAAGAGATGGAAAGGGTGGAGAAGCAAAGAGAAGAAAGGGAAAGACAAAGGAGAATGGAGGAAGAAAGATGGAAGGAAGTAGAGAGAAACAGCAGAAAGAAGCTGGCAGAATTGTTAGACAATGTGTGCTCCTGGAAAAGGCGAGAAATAAGGAGAAGGAACAAGGAAAGAGACCAGAATTTAGAGAGATGTGATAATAGAAGTGGAGGAGATATTAAGAGACTATACTCCCCCAAATGTAGGTGAAGGAGTGGCACTACAAAGGATTGGTAATTTGCACAGAAGCATGAGGGATACTGGTACAGTCCAAAAGATAAAGAGGGGTGCAGTAGGACCCCCACAGGTAGGAGAAGGGAGCCTACTAGAAAGGACATTGAGACAATGGTACGAAACGAAATACCTAATAAAATTAAACATTGAATGCAGAGGAGGCAAAGGAAGTAAAAGTTGTGATGCAATGTTTTTGAATGAAGAAAGGCATGAAAGTGAAAATGAAGAAGGAGAACTGGCCACACCAGGCCATCCACAAGCTTGAAGCCCGATAAAGAGATAACGCAGTCTGACTAAGAAGAACCAGAAGGGAAAAGACCAGAACCCTTGGCATACCCCAAACGTTCGAAGGGGAGATTGCATAGTTTGGAAGAAACAACCCCATATGTAAACAGTTTGAGAACTTTACCAGGGGGGCAAATGGATGTGAGTATAATGCAGAATTAATACAATTCCCATTGCTAGAAATGGAGGGAGGATGGCTGCAATATATACCATGGCCACAAATGGACAATGATAGTTTGAGATGTAAATTCCCAACTTTAACATTGGGAGTGGGCAAATGGATGTATGATTTAGAGAGACTGACAACAGGGGTAACATTAGCAGTGGGTGAAATAACAAAATTTGCTTGCTTTCACCATTGGGGAGAGAGCAGATGATATTTGGAAACAAGCAGGGTATCCCGGGTGACAGCTCAGAATACGGCTCATGATGGAGCACCATTAAATAACTGTAGAGCAAATGTGTTGGGAGCGCTCAGAGTGCAATACCCAGATACATCAGACATGTGTGCAATTATGATGCTTAAGAAGCGTAATGATAAAGACTGTTGCTTAATTTCAAGCAATTCAAGAATGATGGCATCTTGAGAACAGGGAGCCATAAGACAAGACTGTAGCCATTTCTACCATATATAATGTCAGGGGTTACCCGGGCCCATGCAAAGGCAACTGAAGAAATTGGTGGGAATGGAAGCAAAACCATGGCTAGAGATTCAACTAACTATAGTTCACCATTGTAGATTAATGCAAGAGAATGCATAAAGAAATTTGAGGAAAGAAAATTGGAGGAAGCAAAGTTAGTCCAGAAAAACTATCAAAGTTTTAAGTGTGCCAGCGCTTCTGTTGCGGATCCTTGGATTTATTGACAGTTTAACTACAAGCCCCAGCAGGCTCATCTGCAACAAGGGCTGGGCGGAGCTATATAAGCTCAGGGGCGCGCGCACCGCGCGCGCGCACCCGTGTAAGTCCCATGAAGTCCCGCTTTGCCGCGGACCCTGTTTCCAGCGCTTCTGTTGCGGATCCTTGGATTTATTGACAGTTTAACTATAAGCCCCAGCAGGTGAAAAACAAAGGGAGAACGATCGTCTGTGTGAAGGATCAATTAGCTACAAAGCTAAGAACAAGATTTTAATATACCTTTCTCTTTGTTTAGGCTCATCTGCAACAAGGGCTGGGCGGAGCTATATAAGCTCAGGGGCGCGCGCACCGCGCGCGCGCACCCGTGTAAGTCCCGTGAAGTCCCGCTTTGCCGCTTCGCCGCGGTGCCGCGGTTATCGTGGGAGAGCTAGGTTTTAAGCATTTCATGATTAATTATCAATACTGGTTTTAAAGTTTTTAAAAAGCAAAGCGAGGCATTATTGTGAAGTAAGAAAGTGTCAACTATGTTCACTCTTAAATCTGGTATGCCTTGTGCGGAACGAGTGCGTACCTTATTGGAGTCTACCTCAAGAGATAGTCCAACGTTCACCCCCAAATTGACGCGTCCTTTTGTTAAAAGTGCGCCTCTGGATATGCGAACAAAGAAGAAAAGATCACGACTTGACTTTGTTGCAGGTGATCTGAGAGACTACGGATTTGACGTTGGTCGTTCTACACGTCCTGTGGTTCGAACTGCTGAATGTAATAATTTAAGTGTATCAAGTGTTGAGGCGCACCCTCTCAATAATGAACAAGCGGGTTCCGCTATCCAGCAACCCGCTCTGAGCCCTCGACTGACCCCGGTCATAAATGCTGGTATTGAGATGGGAGAGCAACATTGTAATATTTCTTTATCGGATTCAATGATGTTGTTGAACGCTCGCTCAGGAGTCATTAGTTTAGCACCTCTGTCCACGCAGAAGCAAGAGTGTGTTGCTGTTGAAGACAATGCAATTATAGACTTGGGTTCATCGGACTCTTGTTTTGTGGCCAAAGATGACGAATCCGACCTCTCTAAGTCCCCTGTTTTATTTAAAAATGGAGATATTTCAGAATCAGAAAGCTCAATCTCATTTATTCCACCGACTCCGAGGAGACTAAATAGTAATAGTTCAGCTGCAAGCCCGACTTTGATAATAAAAAAAGCAGCTCCTGTAACATTAGAAGCAATGAATATGGCTTTGATGTCCCTCGCTAAATTATTTGAAATCTTAGACTCAAAGATCAACTCATTACAAAATAATGTTGAAACTATCTTGAGGTCACAGAAGGCTTTTGGTTTATCTTTGGCCCAGAAACAAGAGTATGATGTTGATCAGATAGAATTCTTCTCTAAACAGTTAGGTGAGTTGGTGTCATCATGTAATAATATTGGTGACCAAGTGGACAGGAAATTGAGCTCATCTAGAGTTGAGAAAAATATGCAAAAGTCTATGACTGCGGTGCCTTTTGTGGAGGGTATTATACGAGAAATAATAGCAGAGGACGTAGGGTTGGTATCTGTGGTGTCACAGTCAAGCCCTTATGTGGGAACAGCCAATGTTGTTGGTGAGGACGCAAGGGGTCAAGGGACTGTGAAGCTGACTAAACTGGCACCTATATTTGACCAGGTGGTGTTATGTGAAGAGGAACCTGAGGTCCCTTATGCTATTGCCTCCAAAACAAGAGACGAGCAGCAGTCTAAAGGGGCATATACAATATTTGCTAAAAATGCTAAAGGGCTAGACCATCAACAGAAAAAAAATGTGAAGAAATCAAAAAATCAGAAGTCTAGGACAATACCTTCGAGTGGGAAAACAAAACAATTCTTTAAATCCTTGGCTAAACCGGATAGGGGCGCTTTGATAGCTTCTGATGCAATTTTAAAATAATATCAGAACTTATCTCAAGAACGACAACGAGTGAAGAGTGGGGGTTTGGACCCCCTCAATGTGCTCCCCCCGCATGCTCCCCTCAATGAGCTGGTGCAAATAGCGGAAGATCTAGAGAGCGAATCCATAAATGCGACAGATCGGAATTCAGCTTTAAGGGCCCCGAAGAAAAAGCAATCGAAAGATGATAGAGTATCCAACCCAATTATTAACACTCAAGATCTTAGAAAGGCAGTGGATGAGTATATGGCTCAATTTCATCCAGAGCCATCTCTGACTTACCCACTGTCCAAGGTCCTAAGTCCAGCAGCAAAAAAGCTTGAATTAGAGATTGATGGGAAGATAATTACTGGGAGGGCCTCTGATAATCAACTAATAACATCATCTGGAAATGTTTTGCCAGTAGCAGATCGGACTTTTGATACTCAAGAAAATCTACAAAATAATATCTTAATCACAATTAAAGACTGTCTAGCTGCTCTGACCTCAGAACAATTGACTCTTAAATCATCTCTGAAGGCAATGAACTGTAGTCAGGCTGATCTGGCAAAATTTTCTGATGAAAGATCCACCTCTAAGAAGGTTTCGTTCAAACTTCCAGTTGAAGAGACCAAATATCATCCGCCCATAGAAACATCTAGTATTCAGAGTCGCTCCGGCTCTAAGGGAAGATTCAAGAGCAAAATGCCCCCCCAGCTATTTGCCTTGTTTCTTAGCTGTCGTGAGGGCTCTTTCCCTAAGTACATTATGAATAGACAAAGTATAATGCAAATATTCTCGGATGTGCCGAGTTTAGAGGACATTTCTTCCCGGGATGTAGTACAAGTAGAATTTCCGGATGACAACGATCTAACGGTGTCCTGTTTGTGGTTGGGATCCCGTGTCATTTATAACATTATTTGGTCTGCTAAATCTGATCTTTTTGATCTGGGTTTTAACCTAATTCCAGTCACAAAAGATCCCCTGGTGTCCGAGACTGCTTTCAAATCTACTAGTCAGGTTACTAGTGATGATGGTAATTCAGCTAGGAGTTGTAGCTGTGGGAAAGCATAACTAAGAACAGGTGAATCTGCTGCGCGAACCCAGAAATTTGTAGTTATGAGCTGGAATACCAGGGGCCATAAACACCTGCTAAATAATATGAGTAGCTGTTTGGAAGAATGCGATTTAGTTTTTATGCAGGAAACATGGCTAACTGCCCCTCTATCATGGGACAACCATTATGTTCATTTGGCTCCAGCGATTAAGGGACAAAAAGGTAGACCTATGTCAGGGATGACAATTATCACTAAAACGTCCACGATAAATACAATTTCAGATGGTCCTAACCCAAATCCCTATTTGCAATGTTCCAGAATAATGTTTCATAAACTGACATTTCTTGTTATAAACATATACTGGAACCCAATTGCAATTACAACATCTACCTTTTTTAATTATTTGAATGCATTGATGGAAAATACTATGACCACCACAGAGATTGCGCACGTGATACTAGCAGGGGACCTGAATCTACATCTGTTGGAACCAACTAAGAAAAGAAACATGGATAGGGTCTCCCAATGGTTGGTATTTATTGATACCTGGGACTTAATAATGCTAAATGGAGCAGTTAATTCTGACAATCCACCATCTTATACTTGGACTTGTGGGGGCCAAAATGCTACAATTGATTACATGTATGTTGACCGAAAGCTATTTGAAAAAATATCTGAGTTCAAGGTAATTCCGACTACAGTAAGTGATCATTGGATGCTGAGGGCTGAGTTTTTACTCCAGGTTATGATTGAACCTCGATATTGTCAGTATCAACTGAATGGTCTGGTTATAAATCCTCAACGGAACAGGCTATTATGGACAAGCGAAGGACTAAACGCTTTTGCGGCCAGTGTAACAAATGACCATCATTGTTTGTTGAAAGGTATTGACTCATCCAATTATCATGATAAAATGCACCTCTTTGCCTCCACTCTGTCTGCAGGTTTTGGTAAGGGCAATAAGTGTCATACCCATGTATTTGATCAGGGCATCAGAGAGAGAAAAGCACAGTATCGAAAACAGAAAAGGCAGATAGCCCTTTTACCGGTACACTATCGAGAATCTGCGTTACGCAAATTGAAGACTAATTATAGGAATTGGGTCCGGGGCAACAAGGCAGCTTTGTTCCAAGATGATGGCGAAAAGTGGTTACAGGTGGTTAAAACCAAAAACACATCGCAAATTTGGAAGTTGTTAAATAATGGAGTAGCTGATACTCAACTAGCAACTCAACTTAATGGTGTGTCGGAGAAGAAGTGGGTTACCTATTTCTCTGACATATATGGTCTTCCAAATAACAAAAAAATCTCACAACCAAACTTGGAATTGAGCAATCCATCTTTTCAAATCAAGTTTGATCGAGAAGATGTATTGTTTTATATAAATAAAGCGAGCTCATCTAGAGCTCCCGGGCCAGATGGCCTGTCAAATTTTGTATTAAAACAGAATTCAGAATTATGGGCATCAATTTTATATGATGTTTTTCAAACCGTGCAAATTAAACAAGCAGTTCCTCCATCATGGTGTAAGGCCATCACGGTACCAGTCTATAAGAAGGGAGATCGAGCGAACCCTGCGAGTTACCGTCCGATTTCCCTTCTTGACGCCCCGGGTAAGATCTTTAGTAGAATTATTCTAAGAGAGCTCAACAACTGGGCGTCAGAAGAGAATCGGCGCGACCCATTTCAAACTGGATTTGTGGCAGGTCTTGGCACCAGTATTAACATAACGACTCTGAATGCAATTAAAGAACTGTATGCATCAAGAAATCAACCAATTTATCTTGCTTATGTTGATTTTCGAGTAGCATTTGACTCCGTAGATCGGAGTCTGCTATTGGAGAAATTGTTAAAATTTGGGTGTCCTTCTTCACTTGTACATTTAATATATTTACTCCATTCTAATACTTCAATGAAAGTTAAATTAAATTTAGAAGGACTACTATCTGAAGAGATTCTAACCCAGCGAGGCCTGAAACAAGGATGCATCCTTGCTGCCACACTGTTCAACTTGTTTATTCTAGATTTAGGCAATGAATTCAATATTGTAGTGAATGATGCTCCGAAACTAGGGAACCAGATCATTGCATGGCTTTTGTATGCAGACGATTTAGTCCTCATCTCGAAAACACCGAGTGGCCTACAAAACATGCTTGATAAATTAGATCAATACGCCACCAAGAATAATCTTACTTTGAACTTGGAAAAAACTCAAGTGATGGAATTGGGGAGACAGAAGTCAAGATTAAGGAAACAGTACTGTTGGTTTCTGAATAAACAAAAGTTGACTGTGGTGAATGAATACAAATACCTGGGCGTTTTATTCAGTAACTCTCCCACAAATAAGCCCCAAAGAGATAGTCTAAATGGAAAACTGACCACATTAATATCACAAGCCAGAATATTGCAATACAAGTATGGTAAGTTCTCATGTAAGCATATTCTTACCTTTTATCAGCAAAAGGTACTTCCCATTATTACTTATGGATGTGAGGCTTGGCTACCTATGGAGGCATGCTATTGGAACAAATTCGAGGCAAAATTTTGGAAGAAAGACTTGAATCTCCCAAACTCTAGTCCAACAGCACTGCTCCGCTTTGAGTTGGGAATTCTATCAGTAAATATACATGCTTCATGGAAGAGATGCTGTTTATTCAGAAAATGTGTGTTGGGCCTGGCGAGTAATGGCATACTTAAGATTCTGGCAGACTATCTTCTACGTTCAGTACACTTATTTCCATCAAGTTGGAGAGCGGCAGTTATGTCCGATTTGACGGAAGCCAATATCTCATTAGACACTCTACTAATTAATCCCTCTAAAGCCAAAATTAAATTATACCAACTTGATTGGCATATAACCCAACAAGATTGTCTAAAATTAAAAGATTTTGATAGAGCTCTGTTTGGGCATAAAAAATTCCGCCAAACCGCGGATTACTTACTAAAATGCCCCTCTCACAAACTCAGAAACCAAATACTGAGGTTTCGCCTGAATCTATGGCCGACCAAACAAATTTTGGTAAGAAGGGGCATCATTAAGTTGGATGATTCATTCTGTCGATTTTGTAATGATAAACTAACCAAAGAAAGTTTGAAACATCTTCTAATAGAATGCACGGCTTTAAAAATGCAGAGAAAAGACATTATTGATAAATTAACAAGACATCATTATATAAGACGCTCAAATGATGAATTATGGAATGAGCTATTTGCGACTCCAAAGATCACAGTAAGAATAGCCACTATTCAATTCCTAAATAAGCATCTATGCCCAATTTGTCCAAGTGAGTAATTGATTGCTTTCTTTATTCCGATTATATGATCAATCATGCTAATCACATGTGATATTGTACGATGTTTTATCTGTTGAATTGACATACCTTGCCTTTTATTGTATTGAATTGGCATATTTTGCCTTTTATTGTATGTGTTTTGTATAAAAGTAATTTTGTTTGAAAGGTTAATTTAATTAGCCATCCCAAACTAAATAAAAAAAATAAATAAATAAGTGTGGAAGGAGTGGTTACATGAAATGCATAACACACACAACCAGTGGCTGGAGGGAACTTTGCAGGAAGGGGGAAATATTATTATTGGCCAGCCGGAATGGGTTTGTACCCAGAGAAAGAGGGGGTGGGTTTCAGACTCCACAAAGAGGAGGGTTCAATGGAGGACAACCCAGTCCTATAGGACCACCTCTGCAGTGTTGGACATATGGGAACATGGGACACATCTCCAGAGCATGTAGAAGCAGGGGAGGGATGCAACAGAACTGCCAGGATTAAACTGGGGGGACAGCATATCCTCCACCATACAGTGCAGAACCACCAGAATATTATGCCCAAGATCCCACACAATATCGGACACATGCACCACAAATACAGCAAGCACTGATACAAACACAACAGGCACCAATGCAAACACAGCAAGTTCCCATGCAGATACAACAAACACAGAGGCAATCGCAAGCACAGGCACAACAGAATACCATGGCAGCATGGATGTGAATGCAGGAGTGCACACACTTACACCCATAATAGGGAGTGTGACTATGGTTGTATGAAATCCTTTCACTGGGACAGGAATGGATTTATACCCACAACAGGACAGCCCACAGAGTGATGTGATATGTTCAATCCTATCAGTTACACCAGACCCACAAGAGGAACCATGGGTTTGAGTGACCATATGTGACAAAACATTTTCTTTCAATGAAGATACAGGGCAACCAGATCCTGTGTTAGGCAAGAGAAGTACCTCATGTCATGCATTGCAATGAATGTAAAAGGTTTCTCTGGGGCCACGAGTTTGGTTCCAATTACTGACAATTTACCCGTCACTATAGGAGAACATGACCTTTCCATGCCACTATTATGTTCACACAAGGCACCAGACAATATAATGGGACGGGAAATAATGAGTAAACTCAACATGACCATCTCATTCACTGACCTAGGAATAGTGTGCTCCACTCCAGGGATTCATTACTTGAATGCACAAGAACACATATCAGCATTTTGTTGCCAGAAAGCACAGAGGGGCGTGCCATTAGACCCAGAAGTGTTTCATTCAGGAGTACACCTTTTGACAGCATGGCTACCTGGAATAAGGGGGAAAACACTACGAGTACCACCAGAATTTTGATTCAGGTCAGAGGTACCTATGGATGATGTGGAAGGATGAGTGATTCCTATAGAAATTGAGGAAGCCGTTGTGATAAAAGAGAGGCTGATTCTTCATAGAACCAATGATGAGGAAAAAGCATTGCAAGCAGTGATAGCTCTTGATGAGGGACACAGACCAACTGACTTAACAAATGAGGAACTATTCAGAGATGATGATTCAGATGAAGAGCTAGTGTTCTTTATAAGCCTTACATATTGGATGGAAATTGAGAGCAGGGAAGTCCTGCAGAGAATGGCATTGATAAAAAATACACCATATTTTTTCTGGGCAGACTTAGCACAAGTTCCAAGTATACTGTGGACCAGCAGCCCATATGAAGTTGGACTACTGAAAGGAGTGGATGCAGTCAAAATTAAGCTGAAACCAGGAACAATTCTACCATGACTGAGACAGTATCCAATGTCGAAGGAATCAGATGAGGGCATTTATGTCACAATCTCTGCGTTGGTGTAACAGGAAATACTAGTGCCATCAGCATCCCCATGTAACACTTCAATATACCCAGTGACAAAGTCAATGGGGGGGGGTCATGGAGATTTATTCAGGATTTACACCCCTTGAACAATATTGTTGAAGCAGAGTTCCTATTGGTCCCAAACCCAGCTACAATATTGAGCAATATTCCATCCACAGCCACGTATTTCACAGTGATCGATTTAAAGCATGCGTTCTTCTCAATCCCCCTTCACAAGGTGTCACAAGATTTGACTTTGTACTCGTATAGAAACCAGAAGTGGGAACACGCTTGTTTACCCCAGGGGTATTGCGAGTCTCCCTCAACATTCAACAGGGTCCTTCAGATGGATTTAGGGAATGTACATGTTGACGGTGTAGTAATTCAGTATGTAGATGACACTCCGGTGTGCAGTGAAACAGAAGAATAGTACAGAAAAGTCTCAATAGAACTGGTGACAGTACAAATTGGACAAGGAGAAATTACAATATTGTCAGGAAGAAGTCTTGTACATAGCACAGCTAATATCACAGGAGGGCACAAAGGTGCCCCCTGAGAGAGCAGAAGCAATTATGAAAACAGTCAAACCTAAGACAGTGAGGGAAATGCAACAATTTATGGGCCTTTGCAATTACTGTGGGGCATAGGTCTTTGATTATCGTATGTATGTCAGACCCCTTTTGAAAGGACTCAAAGAAGCTCAGAAAGATGAGAGTGCCATAACTTGGACAGGTGAAATGACCGATGCTTTCGATGTATTAAAAGAAATAATATGCACAGCACTCATTCTAGGGATCCAGTGCAGAATTTGTCTTATTCTTGCACTCAAGTGGAGTTATAATGACAGCAGTGCTCACACAGAGGACTACCTAGGTTCACAAACCACTGGCTTATTATTGCGGAATCTTAGATCCAGTCACCAGAGGACATTATCCCTGCGAACAAGCATTTGCTGCAACGGATTTTGCAATTGAGAAGTCTGTCAGTATTACAAAGGGCTTTTCACCTACATTTTATGTAGAGCATGCACTATTTGCCATTCTTGAGAAACCCAAAAGCACATTGACCAGACAGAGAGCATCCGGGTATGAGGTGATCATCTCGACCCCAGCATTCAAAATTGTCAAATGCACGGTAGTGAATCTGGCAACATTCATAGCAGAACCAGCAGAGGAAGGGGACAACGTGCACGATTGCACCAAATACACTGAACAGTATGATGATTTGCCATTTGTCCGAGAAACTGCCCTAGAGTGGGGAAGTGCTCTTCATTGACAGTTCTTTGACAATCAATCAGAGCATGGGTGAAAGACAAACAGGTACCGCAGTTGTAAAATGAAAGCTGAATGGCAACTTTGAGACAGGGACAAGTGTGAGATTGCTGTTAAATTTTTCAGCACAAGCAGCAGAATTAGTAGAGCTTATTTTGGCAATGAAGCTGCCGATACAGAGGCCAAAAAAGCAGCATATTTTCCTGAAATATCTAAATTTGAAACAGCACCTAATAAATGCATGAGTGTGCAGCATGCTAACGAGAGAAGGCTTCAATACCTTGCCCATGCCACACATATCTGAACTACAGGGACATGCTCTGCCAGAACAGCAGGATTTCTGGAAGCATAGAAGGTTCTCATTGTCCTCCACAGATGGACTGTGGAGGCAGGCAACACTGGCAAGAAAGGCATGCCCCTTCCATTACTAAAAGTAGCATTAGACCAGCTTCACTACCCAGCATACACGACATGAGAGAGTCTTGTGGCCCTGATTTCAGAATAGTGGTTTGTGCCAAATTTGTCTGGACATGTTGCAATATTTATATGTTTGCATGGTCTGTCAAACATTTACAGCAGAGCACACACTGTGAACAGCGAGCAGAGCAATATCACGTTCTACTGGACCCTTTCAGCATTTGCATATTGATTATGTGGATATGATCCAAAATTGTAATGGCTGCAGATATATGCATCTATGTGATCACTACAACCCCTGTAATGCCGAGGGCTGAAAATGCAGACTTCTTTATATCTATACCTCTTGCTCCTCCCACTGGACCATGAACTGACAGCCACAAGACTGCTATTGTACTTGGCTCTGGAATGCATGACTACCTGACAGCTATGACGGCGAGTGTCTCTTCAGTTTCGGGACCAGCAGGGGAGGTCAAAGAAGAATGAGGAATATGATGAACAGTTCAATCCTGAAGACTTGCTCAACCCCCCTACCTTATATCCTGGTCATTCAGTTCTCCAAAGAAAATGTTGTGCACTGCTGGCACAAACCCTTATGTGAAAGACCCTACCTCATTGAGGAGGTCTCACACAATATAGTTCGGGTGCAGGGGAGGCAAGCCTGGATCTACATAGTCAAACAATACAGAGGCTAGACGCCCTGCTGCAATTCCTTTGAATCCGAAGGTGAAGAAGAGGGGACACGGATGCAGACCTGAACAGCCACCAGAAGCAGAGAGCAATCCACAGACTGAGACAGAAATGATAACCTGATTACCCCAACCAACGAAAGAGAAGAAATAAATAAAACACATTCCCTGAAGATTGTACCTGCACAAATAAAAACAACTGCAGATTTTTCAAACAGACATTTAATGTTGCCCTTACACACACTGCTATTTGTAATTTTCTCCTATACAGTCAATTCCTATCCTGCTCTGTGATCCTGAAATGACACTGTTGCCACTCATTTTCGTAATCTGAAGACCTGCTTCATCCTCAAAAGAGTCCTTCTTGCTGTCATTGTGCTGTTTTTCTTCTAGGAGCCAACAAGCATGAACAAAAGGAATCAAATCTGTTGTGCAAAGTCTTTTGCAGGTATTGATATTTCAAAAATGACACATGGAACGTATTGAAAATAAGAAAATGGGTCTCTGTAATTTTGAAAGGCATACGTTTTTGCCCTGCAGATCACTGCATGCACGTGGCCCTGTGCAACATGCGGATGCATTAGCAATTATACTTGTAGCTACATGTTTTCCATTCTGCTTTCTTTACTTTTTTATTCTCTTGGTATTACAAGAATTGGTTCTTTCCAATGTACCCCCGACTATGTACAGTAATGAAACTCCTGTTGCAATAGCAACTGAATTAGAAACTCAAGAATTCTCTGCTGTCACTAAACAGGTGAAAAGATGGAAATGGAGTGCACATGGATGCGTACATCACTGATTCCGCCAAGGTGAATAATAATATGTGGTAGCAGCACATGAGACGGGTGGGTAGAGAGACATCTGATGAGAGTTGCTGTGTTCCCTCGTTCCCTACTCTATGGTCACTTCCAGGGTTTTTATAGCTACACACGTACCCACAAACAAGGCACACTGCTTAACACACCTTGCACTCTGCCTGACCAGAGGACAATTCCAAGGTCTGACTACTTCATTAGTATGGGTAAATAATGCACATTCCCAACGAGAAGATAATTATATACAAGATCTGAAGTCCATAACAAAACCTGAAACAAAGCATAAAGTAATAAGAAATGAGCAACCTAAGATAAATAGAGTAGGGATTACAATAAAGGAAAATAAAATTTGTTGCAGTGTAATGATAAGACAGGAAAGGACATACCCAGGAATTAGGTCAATTACAAATAAAGGGATATAACGTACACTTGAGGGGTGGTAAATGCAAATAAATCATGCATTGACGAGTGGCTTAAAATCACAAAACAATTCACATGTTTTGAAGATGAGGGGGGCCCAGTACAGATAATACCCCTGAGGAATGCAACTGTATACTTCCGAAACAACAGTACAATAAACATGGGAAAAATGGAGGGGTAAATGCATCTTTGATGTACCAGGCATGAAGACAGGGACAGCAGTATTGATTGGACCACTATTGGGCTTGTGGATCTATCGCATACATGAAACTACCCCTGAACTTTGGAGGGTTATGTTCCATAGTGCTAATAAACATGCCCACGTTGGTAGTAGCTGGAAGTGATGTACACATTGCAAATTTCTCTAAAATGAACACGCACATGAGAAGGAAAAGATCCCTCAGCCTCGAACAGGCAAGAAGAAATAGTAACTATATCTCAACCAAAATGGAAGAGGCATTGGATGACATACCATATGAGCATGGGTTGTTTAACAGGACAAAATGTTTTTGCCTCTGTTTCCCGGGGGTGCAAGCCCAGACAAATGCCAAGTGGCTGTGGATAACCTGCAGGGGGCTGCTGCAAACAATTAACACAACAGTAAAAGGCTTCAATATAAAGGAAGAGCTGAGAGCAATAAGTCCCATGACTCTTCAAAACAGGTATGTACTCGATCTAATAGCAGCCATTGAGAGTGGCATGTGCACCTACATTGTCTCATCCTGCTGCACATACAGACCTGCTCACGATGGGGAAAACGTTACCCTCACAGAAGCCTTAACACTGCTAACAGACACCAACATGGTAGAGGAGGTAGAAGAAATAGAGGATGATGGGCCTCATTCCGAGTATGGCGGTAAGGGAGAGCGGCCACCGGTAACGAGACCGGTGGCGGTATTCCCTTACCGCCATACTCCGAGTTCCCTCTGCGCCCTCGCCCTTAACGCCTGCTTTGAGCAGGTGTTAAAGTCGAGGGCGCAAAGGGGCCTCCAAGCCAATAACGGTGACCGTAATGAACGGTCACCGTTATTTGCATCTTCCCCATTCCCATTGAGCCCTATGGGGGCTCATTTGGGAATGGTGAAGAGCCTTGGTGAATGGGGAATTACCGCCCCGCCAACCTTGGAATGGGGCGGTGATTCCGCCATCCACCAAGGCGCTGCCGGTCCGGGTACGGCGTCAACCAAGGCGTTAATAGCGCCATTGGTTAGCGCCGTACTCGGAATGAGGCCCGATGACTTGTTCTCTTACCTATTCTCCTGGATCCCCTGCTGGATGGGTAATGCATTCAAAATACTCATAGCAATACTTGATTTGGTACTGCTGGGATTCTGTACCCTGAGAATAGCCATAAGCTAATGCAAGAGCATGGTTAAAAAGGCAGTTACTAAACCTGGTTACTAAAATTCACGAGTGTACAGAAACTGATGATCTACCTCAAATGGACCTAAGACAAAGTTGTATCAGCCCTCCAGGCTGAAAACTCAGTTATTTTGAGATCCTCATAATTATGTAGTGCGTTGGTTATTCTGCAAACCTGATGGGGAGTGTTGCTTTATGACATTGAGCGTGGATGAGCATATAAATCATTCAGGTGACCTGAGGGGAGTGTCTGAGATATGGACGCCTAAGGTACCTTACTTAGCATAGAGCCCTGAAAGAGATGTGGTCCACGACTCGACCAGAGGGTTGATGATGAGAGGCAGATGAATGCATCATTCTTCATGTCTGTCCCACCCCTGCATCCATACTGTAGAAACAAGAGGAGTACGTCATACATTGCATTATCCCGTTCCCCACCTAAATATTGCAAGCACGAGAGATGTTACTCACTAAGACAACACTACCAACCTTTTCCTGGAACCATCAAAGAAGAGATGAATTTGCAAGCTAAACTTGTTGTAAATGAAGATGACAAGAGCATATTACCTCATTACCAGACTGACACACATAAATGCACGAGACACGAAGCAGATATGCACTCACCATGAAGATACATGGACACTGGGTCAAACTCGCATTTAGACATGAAGAATGTTATCTGCATTCAATAGACACTAGAAACATATCATAATCAATGTATATGCTGAAACGCAAGATGCATAAGAATACATATAAAACTTGCTTAAATGCAGAAGTGCAACAGGAACGAGTGCCCATTTTGGAGAAAATGTACAGTGCTGCTACTTGACAGTGAATGGAGAATGAAAGGATGCCTTGGAGCTGCAGAGAAATTCAGGTTGCTAAATTGGTTCTATGTAATTTTTTCGATTTGTGTCGGTCGCCTAACCAAAAGACCAAATTAATTTTGCCCGACATTAAGCGGCCTACAAAATTGGAAAAAAGGACATTTTGCTGCCATCCACTCCCCACCCTCTGTTTATTTGTTTGTTTATTTATTTGTATTGCGCGCCAGACCCAAGGGTAACCGGGCGCAATGAACAGAATATACGAAGCTTACAATGTTGCATAGAAATTACAGTGTTACAGCAAATTACAATGTACAAAAGTGATACATCTTTGATGGTGCATATATACATTCAAACCTTACATGTTGTTGTCATTGATGTGTTTGATAAGATTTGTTCTAAAGTGAGGGAAAGGTTGGTCTGATCTAAGGTTGTGTGGCAGGGCATTCCACCATTTAGCGGCAAGCACAGGGAAGCTTGTGCTGCCAATTTTGGCAAGTTTGAATCTTGGAATTTCCAAACAGTTGGAGTTGGGAGTTCTTGTAGGTCTGCTAGAGATTTTTCTTCTTATTTTGTCCATCAGGTAAATGGGGGCAGCGTTATTGAGGGCTTTGTGCGTCAAGGAGAGCATTTTTAGGTGAATTTTATTGTCGGTGGAGAAGCATTTGTATTGTTGTCTAGTGGAGGAGCTATGTTCCCTTTTGTTTATGCCTAAGGCGGCTCTAAGGGCGTTGTTTTGTAGGATTTGTAGCCTTTTGGTGATAGTTTTGTTAGCGCCACTGTAAAGGGCATTGCAATAATCGAGTCGTGATAGTATTAAGGCTCTCGCTAGGATCATGCAGCTGTTATTAGATAAGAAAGGTTTACCTGCTCTTATTAATTTGCAGGTATAGGCTGTCGTGGAAGCTAAGGAGTTAACTTGTTTGGCAAAAGACATGGTGGAGTCGAGATAGAAGCCTAGTGCTTTTACTTCACTCGAAACCTTGATGCTATTGCCATCTATGTTGAACGTGGAGTAGTCCTTGCCTAGTTTGTTGATATTAGCCTGCGTGCCCAGAATGATCAGCTCAGTCTTATCATCATTCAGGCAGAGGCCATGTGATGCCATCCATGCCTGAATAATGAGGTACATCCTATTCACCAACTCCCTGTCCTTGCTGTCATCCCCAGAAAGCGGGAGGAGAATCTGTGTATCATCTGCACAGTTAGTGTAGGTGATACCTAGAAGGTCCAGATCATCGAAGAGGGGTTTAGTGAATATGTTGTACAGGGTTGGTGAAACACAGGAGCCTTGAGGGACACCGCACGTGATTGGAAGAGGGTCGGCTGCTGCCGAGGGGAGGAAGACTCTCATTGTTCTCTCACTCAGAAAGGATTCAATCCATTTGGTGGCATGCGTGGAGAAGTGTGCAGCAGTGTCCAAGTGTTTGCAGAGGACCCTGTGATTCACCAGATCGAAAGCAGCTGAGAGATCAAGTAAGAGGAGGAGTGCCTTCTTACCTTAATCTCTCAGTTCGTCTATTTGGGTTTTTAGATCAATGAGTGCAGTTTCAGTACCGTGGAGTGGACGGAAACCAGATTGTCTTGCTCCCAGTAGATTGTTTAGTTCAAGGTGTCTTTGAATTTGTGTATAGGCAACCTTGTCTAGTATCTTCAGTAGGAAAGGTACGATAGTGATGGGCCAATAATTAGTGGGGATGAGGGGGTCAAGAGTCTGCTTCTTGAGGAGTGGGAGCACCCATGATTGTTTTAGGTTCGCCGGGATATTACCTGTGGCGAAGGAGGTGTTGATCAATTTTGAAATGAACGGTGAAAGGTCTCTGGCAGCGTCCTTTATTAGTTGTGCTGGGCTGATGTCACCTTTACAGTTCGACGGTTTGAGGGAGAGGATGATTTTCTCTACCTCTAAGATGGTAGTTTTAGTGCAGGAGAATTTGATGGTTGGGTCATTAATGGTGTTGTTAAGTGGCTGCTTGCTTGTGAGGTTTAGGGAATCTTTTTTTAGTTGGATTTTGTTTTGCAGTGTGGTAATTTTATTTGCTAGGGCTGTTTGGATATCTGTGCACCAGGTCTGGTCTTTGATGCAGGTATCAGGTGTGGCAATGGGGGACTCAAGTTCTTTCAAGATGGAGAAGAGTTCCTTCATACTTGAGTTGGCATTGGCAATGCGAACATTGTAGGAGTTGCGTTTCGCTAGACAGATTTCATTTTTATAATGCCGAGAGATATTAGTTAAGTTAGCTTTATTCTCTTCGGTTGGACATAGTTTCCAGTTGGATTTGCATTTTCTTTTGTTTAGGCGCAAGGCCTTAAGTTCTGGCATGAACCACTTTTTTAAATGTGCCTTGGGTTTGCTTGTTCGCATTTTGAGAGGGGCGTCTTTGTCCATAGTGGTGAGCATGATGTTGTTGAATTCGTTGACCAATGCACTAAGGTCGAGGTTGTCTGGCAGTGCATTTAAGGTTGGAAGGATCATGGGAATAAAATTATCCGCTGTAATATTCTTTTTGTTACTTGTAGGGCATGGTGGAGCTGCCTGTGGGGCAGGGCTGGGTAGTTTGATAGTTAGTAAATTAAAGGACACCAAAGAGTGGTCTGTCCAGGAGAGGGGCCTAATAGAGGATACTGTGGCTGAGCAGTTGGAATCAGCGATCCAGTCAAGTATTCTACCCTTTGCATGTGTGGGGGTGCTAACTTTTTGGGTAAGTCCCAAGGTGTGAAGGGTATTGGCAATAGTGGAAGCATGGGCATCTGCTTGGTCATTGAAGCCAAGGTTGAAGTCCCCTAATATCAGCAATTGGGAAGTCGTTTTGGTATTGTTGGCTAGAAGGCTGTGCAGGTCCTCCTCGAAGGTTCCAAGTGGACCAGGTGGTCTGTAAATTAGATGACTTGAAAGAGTTTGAGTGTTGTTTATGGGAATCTTGGCAGTGAGAGTTTCACAGGATTGCATAGTTGTGGTAGGGACAAGTCGTAGTGATAAGTTTATTTTGGATATAATGGCGATTCCACCTCCGCGGGAGCCTTCTCGGTCCTGCCTAGATATGGTGTAACCGTCAGGAATGGCCAACATGAGCGATGGGCCTGCCGCATTGTGTAGCCAGGTCTCAGTTATAGCAATAAAGTCTAGATTGGCTTCTGTGATTAAATCAGCTAGGTCAATGGCGTATGCCACTAGGGATCTTACATTAAGGAGTGCTCCCTTGAGGGAGTGTCCTTTATGGTCCATTTTGGTTATGGCCAAGTTGGATGAGTTGTTATTTGTCTTAAGCATGTTTATATTCACTGCTGGGGGGGATTGAGGGGGTGCAGTGCATATTCTAATGTGTTGGACTTTCGTTGTGCATTTTATAGTGGGGAGGGATCTTCTAAGAGGTTCATAGAGTTTATTAAGTCTGGCACGTAATTTAAGGTTTCTCTCGTGAGTTGGGGTAGGCTGAGAGGTGTAGACTAGTTGGCCTGGCATGGCCTGGTGCACGGGGCTGATGTAGCCAAGGTAGTTGGGTGACTTGGGTGTGGTGAGTAAGAGAGGAGGCGCGAAAGCTGGCTTGCAAGGGGGAACTTCAGTGTGGCTGTTCTTGGGGGAGGCGTGCAGTGTGGCCATAATCATTAATAAGTAAATGTTGAGTGAGCTAGACATAGTGCGAAGCTATTCCTATTAGCTAGCAATGCCACTTGGTGTGTGTGGACTAGGATAACTGGTCGTCAAGGTACTGAAAATCGGTGACTGTGTCTAAGGCTGTGTGGCTAGATCTGTAAGGTCTAGGCACCATTCACTAGTAGGGGCACAAGTATATGAGGCATGAATGGGCAGTGTCTAGGGTACATAGCATGGGAGGCACCTAAATACGCCTGTTCCAACAGGGCTAGGATATAGAGGCTGAGGGCACCTAGATGTGGCAATCAAACAGTGACTATAATACATAGCATTGTGGGCTAAAATACAGAGACTAAGGGCACCTAGATATGGCAATCAAACAGTGACTATAGTACCTAGCATGGGAGGCAAAAATGCAGAGACTGAGGGCACCTAGATAAGGCAATCAGACAGTGACTATGATGCATAGCGTGTGAGGCTAGGGCATAGCACAGATCAGAGTGGTCTATTAGCGACCATAAGGCACAACACAAATCAAATGTGGTCTATTAGCGACCATCTGGCACAACACAAATCAAATGTGGTCTGTTAGCGACCATAAGGCACAACACAAATCAAATGTGGTCTATTAGCGACCATAGGGCACAACACAAATCAAATGTGGTCTATTAGCGACCATAAGGCACAACACAAATCAAATGTGGTCTATTAGCGACCATAAGGCACAACACAAATCAAATGTGGTCTATTAGCGACCATGAGGCGCAACACAAATCAAATGTGGTCTATTAGCGACCATAAGGCACAACACAAATCAAATGTGGTCTATTAGCGACCATCAGGCACAACACAAATCAAATGTGATCTGTTAGCGACCATAAGGCACAACACAAATCAAATGTGGTCTATTAGCGACCATAAGGCACAACACAAATCAAATGTGGTCTATTAGCGACCATAAGGCACAACACAAATCAAATGTGGTCTATTAGCAACCATGAGGCACAACACAAATCAAATGTGGTCTATTAGTGACCATGAGGCACAACACAGATCAAATGTGGTCTATTAGCGACCATAAGGCGCAACACAAATCAAATGTGGTCTATTAAGTCTATTGGTCAAAGGCATAACACAAATCAGATGTGGTCTATTAAGTCTATTGGTCAAAGGCATAACACAAATCAGATGTGGTCTATTAGCGACCATAAGGCACAACAGAAGAGCATGACATGAGGAGGCAGTATTAGTTGCTATCTTTTGTGGCAAGTGTGGTGATGCAGCCGGGAAAAAGTAAGGGAGAGAGCCTGTGCCATGAGGCGCGTGAAACATAGAGTCCATACAGGAGAAAAGGATTTTTCGGTACTCACAGTTCGAGTGCTATTGACTCAGTAGGAGTCTAGGTTCTGTGTTTGCAGCGGGAGGGTGCGAGTAGCGCTCGTGGTGATTAGGGCACCCGGGCTGCACAGGGATTTAGGGGCAGGGCTCTGGCAGCCTCTGGTCAGGCTCAGGTCAGGAGCCTTAGTGGGAGCCTTCGATGTTGGCCGGCTCATGCCTGCCAGACCCCACGATAGGCTAAGGAGGGTGACTGCCCAATCAGAAGGCAGACTCACGAGCAAGTCAGGAAGTGCTCCTGAATCAGAGACCAAACGATAGGTTAGGAGTCGTATCTTCATTGGCAGGATAGAATTAGTGTCGCGCACCAGTGCGCGTAACAGGCGCAGAACAGGGCCTTTTCATGCCAGGCCTTCTTGTGTGAGGGCCGGCTTCCGCCTGCCGGCGGATGTTGCAGGAAACAAAAGAAAACACTAACCACTAACACTAACCACTAACCATTCTATATGTAGACAACTCCTGCAACAAATCCCACCTTCCTGTAGATTTTTGTAAATACACCCACCCTCTCTTGCCCCTTTTGCTAAATATCAGGGGGTTTCACCACCCAAACCCTCCTCTCTCAGCCCCCATCACACACACAAATACACAAACACGTACACCCAACACACACACACAAACACACAGTTACCCGTTCTCCCTCATGGCCGCCTCTGGGTTCTGGCATGCCTGTCAGCCCCTGTGAACACTTGTGTATGACGCAGGGGAGTGACCGTTCGATTTAGAAAGACTGCTTGGTCACAAAGCGGGCTTTCTAAAATGGTTATTTTTGTTGTTGTTTTTCTAAAAAGGTCATTTCACCTAATACCACTAAATTAACTAAAGCACAGACCTGAACAAACCAGACAGGGGCTACGCAGTGCCTTTCTAAGGTTATTGCAGAAAACAGAGGGTCAGCTAGCTATAAAGTAGAACAGAAGAAAACAATTCTCAAGCGTAGGACACATTTCCCTTAGATTAAGTGAAAGAGCAAACAACCTTCGAATGCCAGGTGCCGGCTAATTAATAGCTTATAGCTTGTAATTGCAAGAGCAGCTCGCCCAAGTCTCTAGAGGCTGAGGAGAGTAATAACGCCCATATTAATAGGAGGTAAATTAATGGTAAAAGTGAAGCAGAATAATTCAAAATGTGGTCTCCTCATTCGTGACTCATGATTAAAGAACAGTGTCCATTCATTAGCACCAGACACAGATATGCGCCTGACTCAACTCCCTAAAAGTTCTCAGAACAAAGACACCAGACAAGGGCAAGTTCAAAGTTAGAAGTCCTGGCTTGTGGCCTTGGAAATCAGGGATGGTGTCTCAGTTAATTGGAAAAAACTGCTCCTTGGTGTATCTACCCCTACCACTATATTTTGCTCATGTGGTGATGACCTGCCCAAGGTTGGTAAAGCCAGGACCAAACAATCATTTCTCTCCAATGATGCTGTCTTGCAACTGTTGCAGGAGCCAATTCATTATTATTACAATGGAGGGGCCACCAAAGTTCTATATCTAATGAAAACACTAACCACTAACACTAACCACTAACCATTCTATATGTAGACAACTCCTGTGAAAAATCCCACCTTCCTGTAGATTTTTGTAAATGCAACGTTAAGTATGAAATATTCTTTGATTTTAAGCTGGTGTTTGAGAGTAAAATCTTTGAGAACATGGAGATATTTGGTGTTTACTGCTGTCTCTGTTTTATGCTGATTGTTAATTAAACAGGCCTTTTTCAATTACATTGACTCTTCTGTTGTTTGGGTGCAGGATTTCCTGGCCCGTCTGTTCCACTTGGGTTGGGATTTTCAGCACCTTCCTTACAAATACAGATAGTTACAATAAGCGTACCTTATACATATGGTAAACGGCAGCATCTGGGTCTTGGTTTACTCTAAAATAATAGTGTTCAGATGGTGTAACAAAGCGTAACAGTGCTGAAGATTCAGTCTGGATTGCACTTTCATGGAAAAAGTGGATGAATAACCTGCCTCTAGGGTGACTCTGTCTTCAATTTCAAACTATAACTCCAACTTCTCCTCAGTTGCAATGAAGGCTTAAGCAGCAGAAAAGGTGGTGAGAGTTTATTTGTAAGCATGAGAATGATGTATTGCTGCAAGTGAAATATGGCAGTATAGCGCATATAATGCCACGATAAGGGCACTTGACAGAAACAGTGAAAAAAAAAAATCAGATCCAAAAAAGCTTTTTGGAGACACTTTTTTTTCTTCCTCATGAATTTCTGAGTACAGCCCTGGCAGTGGACTTGGGGTTCATCTCAATATGATACAGAATAAGAAACAACTCAGCCAGGTGTGTCATTAAGCATCAAGTTTTGGAAGGAAGGTTTTTACAGCCCCAATCCCCAATCCCCCAAATGTCTGGAGGAGATAAGGGTATAACTGCAAATTCTGGAAGTGGATGAAATTAAGGAACTTCAAAATCCTTCAGTGCTTTTCCATCCCTTCTGGTTCAAAACTCTAAAATGTAACCCGTTAGAGAGGAAGGAACAAGAGACACCTGCAGGGCTGTCCGGTTTGCAGTGAGAGGACATTAACCTAGCTTATTCCATTCAATGGTCTTACATTAGAACACTGTGGCAACCGCATGAAAGAAGACTTCTTGCATTGGCAAGATGCAATGAGGTCTCACTGGCAGTAGCATGGAAAGATGGAAAATGTGCAATAACTATTTGTGCAAAGGCTGACCTGGTCGCTTGGAGCACCTGCAGCATTTCCTTTAGCAGGGGTCTTCAACCTTCACCAGTTTATTTTAGACTACTAAACCCAACATCCCTAGCTAGCATAGTCAATGGGAGAAAATCATGGGAGTTGTAGTCCAAAGCATCTGGTGAGTCCACTGTTGCAGACTCCTATAGCTTTGGCCCCATGGATAGCTCCCAGAGAGACAGCATTGCATAGGTCATTACCTGACAAATGCAGGACCAGCCAATTGGTCATATGCAATTAGCGTACCTGCTTGGAAACTGTGATATGGCTGTCTTGAGAATGGTGGTCTCTATTCTGGTTGCTGCTTGAAGAATACCAAGGTGGCAAACACAGATGCCTGCTAGGTGGAATTTTGTCTAGGAGAGCAGAGCTAGATGCAGGCTGAACAACATGGTTATTGTTATCATGCATAGTGATCCCATCCCACAAGGCTGAGAGGAGTATTACTGAAGACTTTTCTTCTTTCCTACTGTGGTTTCAGTTTAGTCAAATGTTGCGGTATTGCATGGCTTTAGTAAAGGATTTGGTACCTTTGACATTTTCAACTTCTTTTAGGGTCAACAAAACCAGACGATGAATGATTTGAAAACAGTATTTTGTACCTCTTGTATATGTATTTGATATTGTATCTATTGGATTATGCTTTTCTGTCCCATCTATCGATCTACCTGGTCTATGTGATATTTCCGCATTTTAAAGGCAGAACACAAAAAAAGATTGTTTTTTTTCAGCAAAATTTGTGAGGTCTTCAAAATGCTGAAATATGACATTCTGAAACCCCCCCCCCTAATACCTGAGTAGGCGATCCAGCCCCCACCCTCTCCCATCTTATTTCTAGAAAATCAGGGGGTTTTACACTCCAACCCCCCCCTTCATCACCCACCAACCCCTTTCCCAGCCCAACACATCCCTCTCCCACACAGTCACGCAAACAAAGATTTACCCCACCCCCTCCCTTCCCTACCACAAACATTCCCCCTCCTCTCTCGCATCAGACACGCACGCACTGACAACAGTGAAAATACACTTAACTCACACCTGCAACTTCCCTCATCTGGCCGTGCCTGTGAGCCCCTGTGCTCATTTGTGTGCGGCAGGGACATGACAGTTTGATTTAGAAAGACCGGTCAGAGCGGTCTCGAAATCGTTTATTTTTAATTATTATCTCTCTACCTATCTCCCTGTCTCTCTCTAGCTCTCTCAATAGATATCTATCTAGTTACCTATCTACCAATACGCATTTGCACTGCCACAAATCTTCAGACATCCAGTCCTTGCTGAGACCTAAGACCTCAAATACATCTGAGAGATTTAAAATCTGCTGTTCATGGCTATTTCAATCATGTCTTATAACTCTTAGGAATTGTGTTTATTCTAATAGTTGGGTGGGGGTTCTGCCATTTCTAAGGCTGCTCAGAAGGTTTTTCCAGGGTTTAGGCACAGCAAGCTACAGGCATTTCCTCCATACACACCTTCCATGGATTTTATTACTTGAATAAAATACTCTATCAAGATGATTGGACGGTTTTCCGAAACAATTGTGGAATTTGCATGTACCCAATTGCTTTACCACTACTGCAAATGGCATTTCCACTAGTGCAAATTAAATTACGCATGCACAAACACATTTTGGGCAGGTACAGCATGCATTTGTGCTCCAAGCTTTTTTTAATATAACATAACGGGGCACAACATAATATAACATAGCATAACATAATATGTGTATTTACAGAGACCCCATAACAAATGTAATGTGCTTTTTAATGGGGCAGGAGGAGCATATTGCAAAAAAAACAATTGTAAAGCTTTAAATTGCTTTTCAAATGCGTCAGATTAAACAACTACATTATGAACACTTTTTGAGTCCAAACCCAGTAGAAATGAACATTTGGAAAATGACTCTGTTGTGTTGCAACATATGAATCTCATCAAAAACAACCATCGTGTGCAAAGTGTCCTCAGTACAACATAAATATTATGAAAACATGAGGTGAAGTTGTTCATCTCGTGCCAAGTGGATGGAAAGCATCTGTTGTGTTAGCACATCTTCTTTCCACTATCTGTATTGGTCAGGCATGCACATCAACTTTATTTTGTTTCCTGGAAGTAATCACTAAGGGATGGTGTTTGAGTGGAGATTGCTGCATTTAAAGCAGTTTTGTAAAGCTGCATTGCCAGGCAGTGTCAGGGTTACGTGTGATTTTAACGAACATAAAAATAACAAACTCTTTTTTATCTAAACATTTTTAACAAAAACATTCTGAAATTATAATTTTTTAATTTGGGGGCCCCCCACAAACTGCCCGTTTGCCTTCATTTAAAATACCACCCCAACCCCCTCCCCACCCGTTTTAACCCCTTACACCACCACATATATATATTTTAAAACATTCTGAATTTTTTTCGTTATAAATGTTTAGATATAAATGTTGTATGTTATTTTCTATTCGTTTAAATCACTGCCTACCCAGTGGTCAGATCTGACAATGACCCATTTTCCTTTTTGAACTTTATTTACTTACTTCCACAATATTGTTGCCCACTGTGTGTACAATTCACATCAATTTCAAGTATCCCATGACCCCATATAATGGGCCTCATTATAAGTATGGCTATAAGGCAACAACAGCGCCGGTAGTGGTACCTGTGCCGTTGCTACCGTACCGCCATACTACGAGTTGTGCTTGTGAGTCTTGCTCTGCCCGCCAGGTCAGACCTCGTGGGCAGTGCGGTACCCACGAGCACAACTCGTGGATGCACCAGCACCGTTATGAACGCTGCCGGTGCACCCGAGCTCCCCATTCCCATTCAGCTCTATGGGGCCGAATGGGGAGTCCCTTATTACCGGCACCCGCGAATGTGCAATTACCGGGTCTGCCAAACTCGGCATGACTCGGTAATTGGCCATTCGCGGGTGCTGGATTTTTTCGCAAGTTTGCAGGTAGCCTGCCTGTTTTACAGGCATAGCTACCTCCAAACTTGTAATGAGGCCCAATGTATCTGTGTGAAGTACAGGCGTTACCTGACATTTTGGAATCCCTGGAAGCTGAAACTCCGTGCTGATGACCTGATGCGAGGATAAAGGATTCGGGGCAACTCGTTAGAGAATGCGCTAAGCCATGGGCAAAGGTGAGCACAGTCGGCAGTTGCCTGTCTGGAGCATGGACGTTACCTGAAACTGTGGAATCCCTGGGAGCTGAAACTCGTTCCCGATGATGTGCCGTGAGGATAAAGTAGGCATGGCAGACAGATAGCGCATGCCGAAGTATGCGCAAAGGTGACCACAGTCAGAAGTTGCTGTGTGGAGCATGGACGTTACCTGACATTGTGGAATCCTGGGAGCTGAAACTCTCTGCTGGTGGCATAATGCAAGGATAAAGGAGGTGGGGCAGCGCATTAGCACTTGTGCAAAGTGTGCATAAAGGTGAGCACAGTTGGCAGTCTGTGGTCGGCTGAAAAGTTGGACGCTCTTCATTTTCTGCCAGAAGTGGTGGGTCTACTTGTGTTTTGCCTCCACACTCACCGTCTATTGGCTCAAATTCAGCGAATCTGCTAAAACTGCTTGAAAGCTACGAAAATCTATGAACAACTATTTTAAGAAAAATGAATTGGATAATGGAACCAATTACAGGGCAAGTCCCATCTTCCGACTCTGCTAACCAGGATGTGAGAGTCCCTAATAAAATTGAAGATGCCTTTGTTGCTACAAATGATTTGGAGATCCTATTTAATGATGCTGTTGGGGGTTCTCCGGTCACCATCTAATCGGTAGATAAAAGTGATAATATGGATTTGCTTATCTTCCGAATTCCAGCTATATTGAAATCTCGTATAGACACCTCCCTGAACATGTATGCTGACACATCCAATCGATTGCTTTCTGAACCCCTTAGTACACCTCCTCCTGTGCAGGGATTATATTTGTTGCCAACACTGGGAGCTGGTGAATTAGACTCCAAGGAAAACGACAATTAGAACATGACGGAACCACAGCAACAGTATTAGAGATTGGGCACCATGCGGGTGAGAATGTAAATCCTTTTTCCAGTGGTGCTAATAGTGCAGTAATAACTCTTCATTCAGGCCTTTGTGGGAAAAACTGATAGCAACTGCTCAGAAAAAAAAATCGAAGTACCAAAGAGCAGCTAAAATGAACAGAAAATCTTCTAGGAAATTCTTGCGTGATCTATAAATCAAGGACAACAATGAGTACAATTTGAACAGTGAACTATTGTTCAAACAAAAATCCAAATAATTAGGGCCTCACAGCTCATTGATTCAACTTCACGAATACTTGACAATTATCATATTAATTGTAAAGAAATTGCTCCCATTCCTCCCGTAGGAGAAAGTAGCCAACAGGTTCCCCAGCCACCTGGCGGGACTCCTCAACCAATTTTCCAGAGGCCGCCTTAAACCTTTTAAAAGATTTCAGGATACAAGCAATGGATGGTCCTGACAGACAATACTATGCAATGAGGGGGCGACTTGGTTGGTAATACAAACTAATTACTCTCTCCCAATAAATATTGGCAATCAAGGTGCTTGGAGCTTGGATAGGTACACCGGAAATGATAACCTGCCAGAAACAAAAATGATACTTGAGTTTGTACTACCAGTAACAAGGCCTTTGCTGCACTGCTCTAATGCCCTAGCACTAATGCATGAAATGCTATCCTTGTGGTTAATATCTACCAAACACAAAATATACGATAGGAAACTGGTTCACCCTCCCTTTAACACTCACACAGTTTGTGCTTGCACCACTTTATGCTTACATTATTATCAGCATGGATCAACAGAGAATTCCCTTATTCAAAATATAAATGTATTCCTTTTTTTATTAACCATGTTTTTTGTTATAGCATCAAAAACATTGTACACAATTTAGCATAATTCATACAACAATCTTTCAGACAATGTAATGACACTCGAAAAAATGGTACCAAGGTGTTACTAAATGGTGACTTTATCAGTTATTGTACGCCTTGTTTACAAAGCAATTTTGACATATTCCATGGGAGTCAACAAGAAAATACCACAGCTAGTATGTGCTTCCACCTAAGGACATTGGGAGATAATTTCACCTATTCAAATTCTTTACATAGGTATTGTTGTGGTACAATGACAGAAGGATTCATATGTCCCTTATGGAAAAAAGACAAGACTAGTCAGTCCATGGTATCTAGTCATGTTCTTGTTGACACGTGTTTAGACCCCTCTACCATGATACGATTTTCCAAATGTTCTGTCAGCTGTATATTGGGCCTTCATCGGGACATAATTGTTTGATATTTGAGTCAATCAAGTACACCCTCAATTGTTCAAAGCAAGCACTTAGTCTTAATCTGTGAGGTGCAGGGCATACTTCCAAATGTATTTCTTCTGTTTGTAAGACTGAAAGTAACTCTGTTCTGATCTTGCCATGGAGAGTGACCTCTCCTGAGGGCTCTGGTGCTTTGATGTTGATTACTTTCTTTTTCTTGGACATTCGTCTCTGCTCGTGTTCTCACAGGCGCGCCACAGTGTCAACAACAAGCACTCCTTAACTGGTGCTGACACTGCACCAGGCCCTAATGGACTTTCTAATTTGGTCCTAGAGGAAATCCCCAAAAATGTGCATAACTTTTAGGGAAAAACCAGACTCCTGGAAACTGTCTTATGTGGTTCCCATCTTTAAAAAGGAGGAACACATGAATCCCTGTAACTATAGACCCATTATGTTTCTAGATGTTGATAGCAAAGATTTTACAGGTCTTATTCTGAAAAAGTTGGAAGTCTGGGCCATCAACAATGGGCACCTCAACAAGTACCCATTTGGATTTAGGAGAAACATATGGACTTCCTTGAACGGGCTCCTCATAAATATCTCACAGATGAACAATGGATTCAGTTTATATGGGGCTGGCTGATTTTACCGCAGCATTTGATACGGTGAACCATAGCAAACTATGGAAGCATCTTTACAAGTGGGGTTTGCCAGTGGGTTTGCTAAACATATGAATCCATCTTCATACTGATACTTCTATCAAGGTGAGATTGGACCTTTCTGGAAACCTCTCAGATACCATACCTACTGAACGACGACTAAAACAGGAGTGTGTATTAGCACCCTGTCTGTTTAGCATTTACATTTCAGACAGGGGCCAATATCTAGAATCAGCCAGATTTGTAACTCCCCATTTGGGAAATGTACTGATTTAATTGTTACCCTGTGCTGACTTTGTGGTCCTTTTGGACCATACAAAGATGGGGCTTCAAAGAGCCTTAAATTCTCTTGGCTCATGTGCAGAAATAAATGACCTCCCAAAAAATAAAACTAAAATGAAAATCATCAGACTATCATCCTCGCGCCACAAGGTAGGCTCTACATGGTACTTGCAGGGTTCGCCCCTAGAGGTTGTAACCCAGTTTACCTATTGTGGTATCCCGCTTGTTGCCAATGGCTGTAAAGCGACACTGGGATATGAGATCCATGCCAGGGTAGCTAGGATGATCCCAAGACTAAACAAGTTGATCTCTAAATGCAGATTTTCTATCCTACCCTCAATCAAATATTATAATGGGAAGATAATTTTATTAATTTATTTTTTTACATTTTTATTTGGTTTATTACAAACCTTTCATAACATTCATCACATCGATTTGTCCACACAAAGGGATACAAAAAAACATAAATTTAATTTGCATGTATGTTTTGGGGATTTTTAAACCAATCAAAAATTTTAAGTGGATTAATCACCATCCTATTCCAATTCCAAAGCTGCTTCCACAAACTATGGCCAACATTGCGGGGATTCTTTCTCCAATTATGAACATGTGCCACCAAATTTCCATGGATAGTGATTTCAAACCTTGCATGACACCATTCATATACATCATTCCTAAATTTGATAATCCTGAACATTACAATATCAACTGTTCAACAATCTCAGGGTCACAGCAAAACCTGCAATACTTATCCTTTTTCTCAATTTGCTTTCTAGTGGCTAAGACTTCTCGTGTAGGTAACGCATGTAGCCTTAGTCTCATTAAGATGTCCCGATAACAAGGAGAAGGGAATTTACTAAGATATGCCAGAAGTTGATTAATTGACCTCAGTTCCCAAAGCATACTCAAGGAGAGTTTGTACGGCAGCCTTCGCTCCTGTGTTCTAATCCAGTCCTTCTCCCGGATCCTCTTCTTAACCTTATCAGGGGTTTCTAAAAGGTTGGACCTAGCTTGGTCAAGAGATACTAGCACTGCCTCACTGTTATTCTTCCAGGTATCTTAAACCCTATCAACCTCTTTGCTTCCTTCATTATTCATGATCTTAAATGGGAGGGGGGTTTCCACTTCGACACATTTCCTAAAAAGCGCTAGGGACCTCCATCCAATAATCGAAGTAATGGAGTGTAATCCCAGTTCCAATCCGATGGCTACAATTGGCAGTATTGGCCCTCTAGAACCTCCCAGAACTGCACAGGTAAATTTATGACAGTCTCTGCCCCATAGGCCAAAATTGGGACCACTTTCTGTTTATAGAATGTGACAGTAGGTATCAATGAACATTTCCCATATCTCCTATGTATCATAAGGGCCTGGGATGCCAACCTTTTGCATTTCATTCTTAGGTTTGTCATCAATTGCATTTCTATAGAACGTAGGATAACAGGGACACCCAAGTAAGTCATTTCCTGAACACATTCTATGGGTGCACTCCCTATCACCCATCTAAATTTGAGAGCTTCCTTTCTTTTCTCCTGAGGTCCAGACCATGATCGTTGGGAAGGGTATCCCTAAGGTTGATAACAGTCTGTAGACATTATTGACACTTAATGTAAATGGTCTAGGAGTGATACAATGCCCCTGTGTTACATTTTGAGTTGGGCTTGTTATTGCTCAGGGCAAGGGTATTGTGGAATTCAATATCCCTATTTAGAAGGGTATTGTGTCCGCCTCAGAAATCATTATATGAGGACCTGAATAAAGCCAACGGAGTCGACAGATTTGTAAAATGGATGAACAAATGTAATGGTATATTGCTGGATATTGGGAGCTCGATGGAAAGATTACTATGTGCCCGCTCACAGTTAACAAACAACTATGGGACTATAACCGGATATTGACTATACAAGAACCGTCTAATTAGAAGCGATATCCTGAGCTGAAGTGAATGCATAAAAAAGGGCAATCTTACCATTGTACCTGTGGAATTCCCCAACTATCAGGGGCTTGAGGGCAAAGACATGCCCACAAAGTCAAGAGGAGAAAACTGAACAAGAGGCAGGAGTGTAAGGAATCCTGCAGATAAGAAACGATAGGCAATAACTACAGACAGGCAACAAAGGCAGTGAACATAAAGGGGCAGGGAGTACAAGTAAGACAAAAATGTTATGTTCCCAATTGAGGTGTACGCATAATTGGGGAAGAGTTTCCCACAAGGTCAGGGGAAACTCGAGCCTTCTGAGTTGGTTAGTATTACAGGGCCCCACTCTGAATGCTCATGGAAAGTAGCAGCGGGAGTGGGTGTCTGTGTCTGGACCCTAAGGCACAAACAAGGAAACAGTACTCACAAGACTAAAGCCTGTAAGGGTCTAGCAGGAAATAAACAGTGACTGCCTCCTGAAACAGGAACCAGCACACTGTTAACAATATAGCGCAAGGGCAGAGATTGCCTGCTGGGAAACCCAGCAACCAAACTCTGAATAAAGGAATTACACAACTACAAGTGAGAACAAGAATCGAAACAGAAATATCCAGTAAAAGAATAGAAAGTCAAAGTGAGCAAGGGTCAGGTCAGACAACCGGAAGAAAGAGGAAAATCAAGAAGACAAGAATCTAAGTGCAAGGGTACAGGAGACTGGAACTGCAGACTAGAAACTAAGGATCGGAATCAAGGAAGAGCGGACTGGGTAATCCCACAAAAAAATTAATGTGAAAATACTGAGGCCAAAAACACCGAATTTAAACAATCAAATGAATGCAGAACAATGCTATGTTTTGTTTGTATTGTCTGCAGAAAGATGTCATACCAATTTCAACAATGCCACGGCAGTTTTGACCCATTAAGATGAAACTCATAATAAGTGATATGCAGAGAGCAGTGGCGGCTGGTGAAGTTTTCTAGTGGAGGGGCGTAAATGTTTCTGGAAAATGTGTTTGATCTACTGGCATAGAGAAGGTGCCCAAAAGAACCCAGGACCAACAGTCGAGGACATCTTTTTAAATAAGCAGTTGGAACAACGTAAATGACAAATATTACTTACCAGTAATTGTCTTTCTGGAGTTCGTATCTGCTTAGAGTTACATGCTTAGCATAGGCCGCCATCTAGAATCTAAAAAAGGGGCATCAACAGGGAAATTGAAAAAGAACTAGTTGAAACTTTAGGTAGAGAAGAATACGATGCAATCTTGTTTGAAATCAACACTAAACTAGAAGGATACAAAACTGAATTGAAACAGAAAAAAGTGAAGAAATTCAAACGACACACCTATGATTATCTAAACTAGGAGGTATACACCTGGATGGACAAATGCAGACCATCACTTCCTAAATAACCACACAAAAATACCTCAGACAATACCTCCAGCTCCGACTGTGAACCTCCTAGAGACCCAAGGGAATCACGCAACAGATCACAGACCAACACAGACACCATTACAGATATAACGATCAAAAAAGCCACCACATCAGCAGCTTTTTTAGGAGCTCATCGAAAAGAACCTGCAGAGGGAGGAGGAAACCAAAGAGAGCAGCCACAGACAAGGCAACAACTAAGGAAAATCTAGATATAAATATTTCCAATAGACCCTTAACATCGGCAGAAGAGGCAATGTTACAAAAAGGCCTAAGCTTTGTACCCACATATGGTACCACTCTTTTCGCCAGCAAAATTGAACTTTACAAATTCATTAGAAAACTGAAATTAAAGGTCTTTTTCGATGAACTAGACACAAGTGGATATAAAGTAACCCAACAAGAGGAACCGGAAAATAAAGAATTCAGAGCAAAAAGCCGATTCATGTCCCCAATAGTGGTGCCATCCATACAGATCTTTCAGAAACAAGTAACCAGAGACCTGGAAAAGATCAGTTACAAACAACCTCAACATAAAAACTTGAAACCCCACGAGATGCGTCTGATCAAAAATCAGATTAGAAACGCAATATTATTTTTCGATTATATATGTTATTTGTCCATTATTAGACAAATTGCATCAACATGCTTCAATCATTGCCCCAATCCAAAATGGCGTCTGGAACGTATGCAACGTCCGATGCAGAACGTCATAGCGTAACACGCATATAAATCAGCAATCCTTTTGAAAACAATGTATTCTCTGTGGAACCCAGGGAAGCCGAAAGAAATTGAAAGCACCAGTCTCAATCGGAAGACTGCTAAGGTGAGACCCCATAGCGTATTGCTCTCTCTTTTTAAATCAAGTCCCACACGTAGCTATTTTAAAAAATCAGATTTACATCTCAATCGAACATTCTTTCTTGATTCCATTCTAGATAATTATGTTGTGCTGAAAACTCAGTAACAGTGAGGAAAACACTGAAAAAATACTGAAATAAAATTTGGATGCTTAACAACCAAGCTCGCACTAAACAAATACGGTGCATTCTACAAGCCAAACCATAAATAGATGGACCTATACAAGAAGATTAAGCCTTCTTGTGTTCTTAAACAAGGTGAAAACCAAAACCTAGGAATTTCGCTATATGTGACTCACGCATGAGTAAACTTATGAGATTACAGCATTATCACTTACCAATTAAATTTTTTAAGTTATTAAGCTACATACAATATATCTTTCTCAATCATAAGCATTTGCAAAGAATATATGAACAAAATGCATTCTACTGCCTTGTTCTCTTCTGTTTTGTGAATTCACTTTTTTCAGTTAAAAAACTGTTTTTCTTGCAAATAGTATGGAATACAATACTTATTTTATGTATTTGTTTTGTAGGAATATATATTAACATATCATATTGAAGGTCTATAATGGAATAAGTCTATCTTTGTGACAACCCTCCTGAAGAACCAATAATTTTGGGGAAACACGTGCCGAGGGAAAAACGAGGGAATAACTTAAATAAACACACTTTTTGATATTTGAATTGAGTCTCACGAATAACAATTCTTCTTGTGATCATAAAACAAAAGTGTGCTAGAATTAAGTGATCAGTAATTCCCATTTGTGATCAAAAATGTGTACAGTACTAAATAAATCACAATACGGCCTGCAGATAAAGGAGGTGCATTAGTAATCTTAAACATCACAGACTATGATGCAGAGTGCATAAGAAAGCTACAGGATCCAAATATATATGCCACCCTCGACACAGACCCCACAATGTCCATAAAACAAAATCTAGAAGTTTTACTTAAAAAGGCAGAGGAGCTGGAATGAATCAACGAACATACCTACAGATTTCTAACCAACCAACATGCCAGAATCCCTAATTTTTACACACTGACCAAAATACATAAAGACCTACATCAGCCACCAGGAAGACCGATAGTTGCAGGGATGAACAGCATTCTTCAGCCTTTCGGAAAATATGTTGATTTTTTTCTGCAACCTCTGATTCAGCGCACTGAGACTTACATATGGGTCACAACACACTTCCTGCTAATTCTTAGATCTACTATGTTTCATCAGGATTACATACTATTCACTATAGATGTGAAGAGTCTCTACACTTCGATGCTCCCTCAAGCACCAGACATTGGAGCACATAAAGAATTCATTCTTGCACTTTTACAATTTGTAGCAGAGAACTCCTATATCCAATACAAAGACCATTTTTTCTCCAAACATCTGGAACATCGATGGGCGCCATCATGACCCCCACTTACGCAAAGTGCTTCATGTATAAATATGAGACCAATCACGTATTGTTAAAACCAGAATGGAAAAAGAACATCCACCTGTGGATACGATATATTGATGACCTTTTTGGAATCTGGTCTGGTTCTGAGGCGGACTTCAACATCTTTTTTTCATATTTAAATAATGTTGATACCAGGATTCAATTCACCAATGAAGTTTGAAAGTCAGAGATACATTTTCTGGGCGTTAAGATCCAAGTCACCAGTGATGGCTACAACACTAATTTCTTTCGAAAAACAACAGATAGAAATAATGTAGTACATTGATTAAGCTTCCATCAACCGAGTCTCATTCGCAATCTTCCTTACAGCCAGTTATTCCGAGTGAAGTGGATAGTCAGCGATCCCACAGACTACATCAGAGAACAGACAGAAATGGGAGAAAAATTCCTGGAATGTGGCTATAAAACTAACACTATAGAAGCAGCTGCACAGAGTATCAATGAGACAGATTGTGAAACATTGTTAAATACACCAGCTAAAGATAAAAAATGAGTAAATTCTCTAGTTTATGTTTCAAAGTTCTCTTTGCAAAGTGGTAAAATTAAAAATGTTATAAAAAAGCATTGGGAAATCTCCAATCTTCGCCTTTCAAAGGAGCCGAAATTTAAGAGATGAACTTGTGAGAATAAGACCCCCCCCTTAAGGAACCAGTAACACAACGCACAGGAACTGTTCCCTGTTTACACTCCGCCAACTGCAGTTTTGTCACGAAAGGGAACACCATTAATCACCCACGCACTGGGAAGAGGATAATACTAAGAACTTTTGGAACATGTGATAGCAGAAACATTATATATGCGATTAAATGTCTGTGTGGACTGCACTATGTAGGGATGTTGACATGTCCTGGCAAAACACGCTGGAATGAACACTGTTCATGCATCCAGAACTCTAACTTGAACTTGGTGGTGGCACGTCCTTGGAAAGACAAAAGACACAACCTGACAGATCAGGTTTCAGACCTTCAAAGTAGTTCTTAAAAACAACCCACATGAAGACATCAATTTAAAGCTTGATAGAAGAGAGACATTCTGGATTGATATATTGGGCACTTTGGCACCTAATGAGGAGATAAACTTTCACTGGTATATCTGATAATCTATGGGGCAGAGCATTCCTCATGAGCGTGCTTCTGGGGGCTAATTTAACTAACATTGACTAGAGATACCTTGTAGAATTGCACACAAAATTGAGCATCTTTATGCTAGCATTGAGCATTACAGGGAGATCAGGATGTAATTATGGTACTACATACAATGGATTTGCGTTCTGCATTACTGTGAACCCGTACCAAGGGGAGTACACATTCATAGTTGCCTTTTTAACAACATATACATTTGAGCTAGTGGGCCATCATGACCGCCTCCTATAGGGAGCTGTCTGGACGCGAGGTGTAGCACAGAGGGGTTTCTCTCTGACGACACCCTACCCACGTTCACAGAACCTTCTGTAGATAGATACATAAATAAATAGAGCACCATTGATTATGTTACAAGTTAGACTAATCTGCATGCATTGCCTGAGGGTGTGCACCGTAAAAAGGTTTGGTCACCATGGAAATTGGGAACTCATGCTGACCTCTAGCTGAGTCATTGTACACTTTACAAGCTAGTTGAACTTCTTGCAAGGCTCCGCCAGTGCGTAAGCCTCACCTTAGCGGCTGGTTACCATAGTAACCGACGTTTGTATCTTTGAACACGAAACACATATTTAGTCAAAATCAACCCACACACAATTTTTCCCACACAGCTAGATGACTTGTATTCATCTAGCTACACATTAACACCAGTTATAGTGATGGTCCCACTAGAACGCCAGTTTACAATCTTAACATGCGCAGGAATTCCATAAAGTAGTTCCGTTACCATAGTAACGTTACTAACAGGAACTCGTGTACGCGTGCGCACACATCACTGAATCCAGTAGCTGCTGCAGGTAAAACTTTAGACATCAACTAATGCGGAGTGGCCAACGCTGTGCTGTCAGCATAATATTCATTTAATTTATCTGTTTCACACTAGCTGCTGAACTGACCTTTTGGCAGATAGCACACCAATTAAAGACACATTGTTGATCTCGCACTAGGCTTTTAACGAAACACACATGGCTCAAAGCTAAGAATGGCGTCCAGTCTAAGAATAGCGAACTGATTAAGAGATCTTAAAACACAAATGTCTAATTCCATAGTGCCATTCAAAACAGTGATGTCCGTGTATCAAACTGAAGACTACATGAAAGTAATAGGAGCATAAGCTCGTTTTTACACACTCACATAGATTAGTCAAATGTATGACCAATTTACTGACTGAATATCTGTTGGTTATCTTATCTCGCCTTTGTTTTGGTGATATCGTTGTGATACATGGAACAATGTTGGTATGTGCTAAAAATGTCTATTCTTTCATTTGCAGTGTATAATTCTTTTTGAACATTACCACTGAATGTATGAATGATAATTATTTGTGAACATCAAGATTCGACCTGATGAAGGAGAATTCTCTCCGAAATGCATTGGCATAGGAACCCATGATTGATTTAAATATGATACGCTGACCTCGGTTCAAATAAGAAGTTATGATTGAACACGTTCAAATACATTTTTGACCACTTGGATGACTCTTATCTGCTCATTTTATATGAACCTAAGCATACTTTAAAACATTTGAATTTTGTTGTTACTGAATGATCAATTGCAGTTAAAAGACTTGTAATACAACACTGTGTAACCCCCAGGGGGACAGTTTGAGAGAGACTGACTAGCTAGGTATTTTTACCCAGCTTTCTGCACCGCTATATTCCAAGCCCAGGTGTCTCTGGACTTTTTTTCAGTCTGCTCCTTTAAGAATTTGAACAAATTGGATTCAGTGTGATTACTGTGTAAAAGCATTTAAAAAAATGGATAAACACAAGTGTGGTGCCCACCTATCTGCAAAGCCATCAACAGGGGCATACCTGTACAACTATCCCTGCCCTACTACAAAATTTGATAAACACCACACAAGTTACAATCCGTTCTGTAGGGTAATGGATGAACAATTCCAATAGATGTCATGTCACCAATAATAAACAGGAACATGTTACACCACATGTTCCTGATGCTTCTGGCCACAATAAATGCCAGAACTATCACTATAAAAAGCATGCATGTGTCGATTGTGCCCAGTTTGCCTCTTTCTCTCTCTCTGCACTCTCCCACGTACACATTCGGGCCCTCTCCTACTTTTTTCATCTATTAGCCTGAGTCACTTTCTGGCTCTCTGAATATGGATTGTCTCTCGCTCTCTTATATCTGAGCATCTATTTGCTCCTTGTCTCTCAGCTTCTATTTGTGATCTCTTTATACGTGTCCATTGTTTTCTAATTTCTATGCATGGTCTCTTTTTCTGTCTCTTGGTCTCACACAAAGTCTCAGCTTTCAGAGGCGACTGGTCAAAGGATCAGCCTGTCACAAATTGTGAACCACATCAAATTGGCACCTGCTGGAATAACATTTGAAGTTGTATTTAATTTAATGCATATATCACCCATTGTGACTTGGTGACACGCACAGTGGCAGTGACAAATAATAGTATCTGACTACCAGCCTATTTAACAAAGAGCTGTATGGACTCTGGTAAAATTATGCATTATCCAAATGCCAATTCTATGAGGACTAGAAGCTGCAAACCTGACAAACATACGATAAATTGTCTTTAAGTAAGCACACAGGGCCACATGGTTGCTTTTGATATGCAGAGCATGCATATAACTGAATTGGTGTTTTGGATTGCAGGCATACTGCTGCAGTACACAAAGGGTCGTTTTTAGTTTGCTGCATTCGTCCGAAATGAAAGGCAATACATGCCATTCTGTGCAACAGACATGCACGTTGGTTCCATTAAATGACACTGGGTTAGAATGAAGGACAGACTTTATTAGGAGTAAAGCAGTAGCTATGCCATTATACAGGTTATAATTATTGTAATGTTTAGTATGCCTCCTATGAGCAACCATGAATGATTTGTTCAAACATAACTGGAAACAGCAGGAATACATGCTTAACTATGTTCACAACCTGTCAGCTGCCACATAAGACAATGTGGGCTTCCAGGGAAAAGGCAGACGAGCAGTGTCTCATCGAGAAGTGAATGTATAAAACACACAGCAGATACATACCCGCACATGCACCTACACTGGCAGACAAGCACATTACACATGCTTACACCCACTTATGCCGAAATGCCTTCACCTCTCTCCTCCAGGCCTGTGCACAAACCATTCCCTCGAATTCTATTTTTTGTAGGTCAAGTGGGAGCATTCTATAATTCTGAGTGTTTCCCACTCCATCCACAGGGCAGTGCGGTTGTAGAATACAGGGACATTCATTATAATTCTCCATTTCCCTTTCCTCACCTGCTCAGGCTGAGGAACAGGATTGTGGATGGAGTATGCACATCCTTTTCATTATTAAATGAAATCGCAACACCGAGACGTGAGCTTATGTACACTCTCCTCACTTCCATCGACTTTACTTCCTGCGGTGCAAAGTGATAACATGCTTATTGGGTCGTACAGTAGCATAACAGTTTTTCACAAAGATGGTTACCATTGTGTTCATCCTAGGCTCGTCCTTGGGGAATGCCGTGGGACAGCATTTTGCATTTCCTGCATTTCTCACCCTTTGCATTGCACAAACGTTCTGCATGTCGCAAGCTCGGGCTAGGCCTGCAAACTTTGCCAGAAGGATGGGTGTGTTTTTCAGAAAAATGCCCGCCCGGGGCTCCCTGGGACTGCCGTTGGACTTGTGGACGGTCGACACCTTTTCTTTTCCGCCCAGGTAGGTGCACCCACACATGTGAAGTACTGTTTTCATCCGGACACCAGTGGGAATGTGGGAAGGTAGGACATGTGTTACTGGCAGTGTGTTTCAGTAGTTTCCAGGTGGGAAATGTCTGAAAATTGACGTTTTTTCCTAAATTTAGGACTTGTGGGTAATAAATTCTGGGGCGATTCGCGCAAGTCAGACCTCTGTGGATTCCCACAGGTGTCTTCTTTTCTGAAACGCATGGGGTTCCCTGTTTTACTTGGTGGCTGTGACACGCCAGGTCCAAATCTGTAGGTTGTCCACAAGAGCAAAATCTGCTCTGCCGAAACAGTTGGGGTTACCAGTGGTTTAGCATTTTCCCTTTGTCCCCAGATACGTGCACCCACACATGTCAGGTACCGTTTTTATCGGGACATCTGTGGAAATACGGGAAGGTAGGACATGTGTTGTTGGCGGCGTGTTTCGGTGGGTGGGCCGAGGGAAATGTCTGAAAATTTTGTTTTTCCATCAAATTTCGAACTTTGGTGGGGATTGTGGGTAATAAATTATGGGGCGATTCGTACAAGTCAGACCTCTGGGGATTCCCACGGATGTCTTCCTTTTGGAAATGCATGGGTTCCCTGTTTTCCTTGATGGCTGCGACACCCCATGCCCAAATCTGTAGATTGTCCACAAGAGCAAATTCCCACAAAATCTGCACTGCCAAAATACTTGGGGTTACAAGTGGTTTAGCCTTTTCCGTTTGCACCCAGGTAGGTCCACCCACACATTTTTGTCAGGACACCTGTGGGAATGCGGGAAGGTAGGACATTTGTTGTGTTTGCTTGGTTTTCATAACATTTTCGTACATTTGCTGCTGTACTTTGCCACACAACACTTTCATTTCGGAAATGTGACCTACATTTAGTCGCTGCTTTAGGCACTATACGCTTTTGTAACCTGCACAGGTCTGCCTGTGCTCTTTCAAAAAATGTATGCATGCCCTTCCTCACCACATTTATTTTTCTCCTTATTTACACATGCTAAGTACGTCTTTTTAGGCCATAAGCATACAAATTCTTTTTACCATGGCTCAGTTTTTGGCTTGTGGTATTGATTGTTTTGTGAAACATTATGAAAAATGTGTGATTTCCTAACTGGAAGAGTACGGGAAATGTAGCAGAGCATTGCTTTTCTCAAGATTCACAGAAGCCATTGCCTTACCGGGCCAACCATGTCCACCACATACCTTCATTTTTCCAATTTTTCCCCAAACTATGGAATATTTCCCTACATAGTTGTTGTCTGACCTGCACAAATCACCCCTTCCTAAACTTGGAATCTTGGCTACTTTTCAGAAATGCATGCCTTTCTGTCTTCCCATTCAGATTTCCTACTCTCCTCTTCCATTACGTCCATGCATGTCCTATTGGAAAGAAAAAGCCAAAATCACCTACCTCTCACAAAACAGCTGGTAACCATATCAAAATATGTTTTCTTGGTTTCCACTCAACCTGTTCTTGAAAGCAAGGAAAATGGAGAATTTGACACAGCAAACCATTTGTTCCTAGCTCTGACAAGGAAACAACCACAGGCTTCTTTGCACATCATTTTATTGACATTTTCTGAAAAAACCCAAAATGTTCTACCTTTTTGGCTATTTTCTCTCACCCCCATACAGAAAACTAGGATTCCTTGGTGGCGCTATGACCACCTATATGTGGGAAGAAAAGGTGCCAAATTTGGCAGAGATATCTCATGTAACAAAAAAGGGATTGAATGGCGACATACCGAAATCATCAAAAAAGGCCTTGGCATGGTGGGGGGGGGGGCCCTTGGCAGTTAAGGGGTTAAACAATGGTGCAAATGAGCACATTTGTAGAAGAAAAAAATCCATTGACAAACAGAACATACAGGGCATTTATAAAGACAAGGGAAAGATTGCTTAAAGCAGCCACGGTTTTATTTTATAACACATTTCTTATTTTAAAACAAATATTTGTGCACAAAACGTTTGGTTCTAGGCAAACAGGTGTGCCCCCACGCTATAGGCGCTTTGTGTAATGTGGTTTTTAATTGCGGACACGTGAAAAAGCGAATAGGTGCGGTGAGCCCTGATTAAAGTAACCACAGTGACAAAATGAAAATAATACATATGCACATAGGGCCTGAACCTGTATGCACACACTTACAAGAAAAAGACATTGACAAACGGAATAGGCAACACCGTTTATGTAGCGTTTATACCAAATATATTCACTGCAAGCGCTTTCACATTTGCTGGAGAGCACAGTTGACCATCAGGGACAGTGAAACCATTTGGACCATCAGAAACACTGCGACCATTTGGACCGTTAGGGACTGGGCAGCCATTTGGACCATTAGGGACAGCTGTGGCGATCCCACTGCTGTCCCTAATGATCCAAATGGCCGCAGTGTCCCTGATGGTCAACTGTGCTCTCCAGCAAATGCAGTAAAAATGCTGTGTTTTAAATACCTGCTATATTTTAAATATCACATGTTTGTGAGTTGATATTGCATGATATATTTAGAGCCTTTGGTACAAGGAAAATAACGCACCGGATGAATAACCCATATTTGCCCAATGCAGTATTCTCTACGTACCCGATGCATACATATCACAAACAAATCCCTACTCATAACTGGTGGCATTTTAAAAATAGGTCTTTAGAATACCACTTGTTTGTACTGTTATAACTCATACAGAGACCCTTGGTGCAAGGTTATTAGGGAATGTGTATATTAAACCACTGCAAAGTTTATGCTGCTAATTAGGAAATAGCAGGTGGTGGTTTTAATCCTCGCCTCCCTCCTGCAGTAGTGGATTGAAACAAAGTTAGCATTCTGGAAAGATGGGGGAAATGGCGATCTTGGATTTGGAAACTGCTCTTCAATGGTCATTTGCTATTTAAGCTATTATTATTATTATTATTATTATTATTATTATTATTATTATTATTATTATTAATCATACATATGTTTATGGCACAAACTTTGCTTGGGATCAGCAGAGTGCTGTAAAGGTCATAGGGCCAAACATCGGTACTGAGAATATAGCAATAGTCAAGTCAACATTAGTAATAATTATCAGAGAACAGTATACGGTTGGGCAGAAGATAGCTGGAATCTAGGTTATCTAGAATGTATTACAACTTCAGCTAAAAAATCTCTATTTTACATTTGGATAATGCTTACTAAACTCTTTCCCAGCTGCCCCGAAGATGTTTGTGGTTTATGTTGTCGCCAGTTTAATTTAACGAGGCATTCTCAGAAAGCAACATTAACTTTAACTGAATGCACATCTGGTCCACGGCGTGGGCTATCTCACCTTCATCGAATTTCAACTGAGGATGAAAGTCTATTACTAAATTAAATAAAGTATACATAGCGGGATGTTGTTGGCTTAATTAAATTCAAATCAGAAAGTATTTCAGAATCAAGAAAGATTAAAAAGATAAAAGCTTAAACACAATCTTTTTCTGGAAATGTCTCTTGGAAATGGCCCTGACAAACTGAAACAAGTCTGCGGAGTACCTCCATCTACTTAAATTAATTCAGGAAAGGTTAAAACAAGGCCAGTTATTATTTTAAATGCCCTCTTTGTATAATCAATTGGTAATCATGTCATCTACATGTGTCAATAGCTACAAATGGAAAATTGTGTGCACAGAAATGCAACGCTTGAGGTCAATAGTTGCACTCAACAAAATAAAATTAAAATTAAAATAAATAAGCTCTTGTTCTCACTTTGTTCAATCTTTAAAATGTCTTGGAGAAAACGTAGAGACCTCCTTTCAAATCGCTACTGCACAGCCTGTAACCCCAACTTTATTTATTGTGCGCGCCAGACCCTGAGGTAGCAGGGCACAGCTTACAGTTTAGTTACAGAAGCTACAATTTTACAGAGCATGGTAAAAACAATTTTCTTAGGCTCAACAGGATGAGTATAAGGCAGTACATGTGCAAACGGTATATAGACAACAGGTCATCAAATAGCTGACGTTACATAATGGCAAGTCAATATCAGGTATATTACATGCAGGTAAACTAAGTAAGTACTTGGGGATAATGTGGGTTACATATCATTCTCAGTAAGCCATTTTATTGTGTTTTATCTGAATTTGTAGAACGTTTGGTCAGATCTAAGTGGGAGAGGTAGGGAGTTCCACAATTGAGCTGCCCTAACTGGGAAGCTGGACCCTCTAATGGTGGACAGTTTAAATCTGGGCACTAGAAGGCAGTTGGGGCTGACTGTTCTTGTTGGTCTAATGGAGTTTTTTCTGGTAAATCGTTCTGTTAGTTAACAAGGGGCTTTATTGATTAAACATTTGTAGATGAGAGAGGCGGATTTAAGGTTAATTTTTTCCTGGGTGGAGAGCCATTTGTGTTTCCGTCTAAATTCAGAAATATGTACTCTTCTGGGAATGCTTAGGGCAGCCCTAAGTGCATTATTTTGGAGCACTTGTCATCATCAGCAACTCTCACTCACCTGCTACAATTGTGCTGATAATGCAAAAAAGTATCTTCAAACTAACGCACATCCCAACTGAAAATCAACCAAATTATCGTCATTGACTCTTATGAACAGACTCTTGGATGATGAATACGCGACTAAAACAAAACCCAATAAAAAACGATATGCAGCACCAAAACAACACTCACCTAACTATTCCTTGGCTGAACAAAATGTGGTCCTGCCCTCAGACAAAATCAGTAGATTTCTCAGGGATGAGTTCATCAGCCAAGAAGTTCAAATTACAACAATGGCAGAAGCTCCTTCTATCATCCAAGATCTATTAATCGCGTCATGTGATACCGGTCATTACCAAACATAACTCTGCATCTCCCTTATACTGTCAAGACTTGACAATGCCAACATCCCTTAATTAGGCCTGCCACATTATCTGCAGAACCATCTACAGAGAGTACAAATCACAGCAGCCAGATTCCTCCTGAGACTGAAAAGATGCTAACACATCATCCTGGCACGTCAGGCTTTACACTGGCTTCAAGTCAAATACAGGATCCATATAGCCCACTGTGTCTTCGTTGGCAGGGGCCCAGACATCACAGGGAAGAAATCCATTCCATACATGCTTGGAAGGATGTTTCAATTCTGTAAGGTGTCTCTACTTATGATATGATATGATATTTTATTTGTATCGCGCTCGTACACAAGTGTTTCAGAGCACGACTAGCCAAGGGAGGGGAACAGGGGAGAACACAACACAACAACAACGAACTTACTAGGCCCAATGACATTGAGAACGCGCAAGTGCATTGGAATGGGAAAAGGGAAAAAGTGCATGGAAGGGGTAGAGTGGAAAGTGCGGAGCAGAGAAGAGCAGGTAAATAATAATAAATAAAAAATAAATAGAAAATGGGGACAATAAACAGTGGTAGTGCAGCCAGAAAGTGGCAAGTGCTGTGTTTAAGGCAGCAGACTGGGTAAGTCTGATAAGTGCAGAAAAAGAAGAAAAATGATGGGGCTGTAAGGGTACAGATACAGTCCCCAGTGCAAGGAGTGGCCGGCAGGCAGTGCAGGAGGGTGGCAGGGTGAGCAGGTACCTGGGCCCAAGGGACAGAGGGTGGCCAGGTGCACAGTGCCAAGAGAGAACATATCAGCAAGGGAGAGGGGGAGCAAAGGTGGAAGCAAAGAGGAAGGTCTTGAGGTTCTTCCGGAACCGGAGATGGTTTTCCTCAAGGTTTAGATTGGCAGGGAGGCTGCTCCAGAGGGAGGCCCCAGCTGAAGATAGAGATCTACCCCCAGCTCGTTTCTTTGAAAAACGATTAACCCGGAGGAAGTTAGAGGTAGAGGAGCGAAGAGCTTGAGAGGGGAGTTATTTGCAGTGGGATAGCTGAAGGTATTTTGGACCCAGGCCCCAGAAAGCCTTGTGGACAATGCAGAGGGTTTTGAATTTAACCTTTGCATCCACTGCGAGCCAATGCAGAGATTTCAGGGCTGGAGAGATACGATCCAGGGCTTGAGGCCAAGGACAAGTCTTGTAGTCCTGTTCTGGATAAGTTGCAGAGGGCGAAGAGTAGAGGCAGGTAGATTTAGAAAGAGGCTGTTACAATAGTCCACCCTAGAGAGAACCAGAGCTTGGGAGACAGTGAGCTTCTGAGGGAAGGAGAGGAAAGGCAGAGTGCCTCTGAGGAGGTGCAGTAGGAAGTTTGACTTTTTAGAGACCTCACAGATATGGGAGGAGAAGGAAAGTGTGGAGTCAAAGATGACCCCGAGGTTCTTAGCCTCGCAGGTAGGGGTAGGAGGAGGGCCAAGGGAGGCCGGCCAGAGGGTGAGGGAGACGGATGGAGATGGTGTGCCGATGAGGAGTATCTCCATCTTGCTGGCATTCAGACAAAGATCATTGGCGGCACACCAATCTTGGATGGCAGTAAGGCAGTCAGAGATGAGAGAGGGAGAGGAGGTGGCCGAGGGCAGCCGAGAAATGAGTTTAGTGTCATCAGCGTAGCACTGGAAATTTAAGCAGAAAATTGCAATGCAATGGCCAAGAGTTGCCAGATATTGGTTGAAGAGCCAGGGTGAGAGGTTAGACCCCTGTGGAGCCCCATAGGTAGAGAGGAAGATAGATGATAGGAAGCACCCCAGTTGGACCTGGGAGGGTCAGTCAGAGAGGAAAGAGGTCAGCCAGGCCAGAGCCTGATCAGTGATTCCCAGACCATCACAGAGACGGTTGAGCAGGATGGTGTGGTTGACCGTGTCGAAGGCAGAAGAGAGATCAAGAAGGATGAGGACAGAGGGAATGTTGGAGTCCAGGTTGGAGAGCAGATCTTCACGGATATCCAGGAGAGCAGTTTCGGTGCTTCTGGCCACTCTGAAGCCAGACTGGTTGTCATGGAGACAACCAACAGAGTCTGAATGAAGGTTAAGCTGAGAGATGGCCAGCTTTATCAGGAGTTTGCCCAGAAAGGGGGTAATGTAAATTGGGCGATAGTTAGGAAGGATCAGCTGTGGATTTCTTGAGAAGAGGATGCACAAGGGAGTGCTTCAGAGAGGAGGGGAAAGATCATGAGGCAAAGGAGTGGTTACAAAAATCAGCAAGGGCTGGAGCGAGGGTGTCAATGTGGTCCTTGATGGTTTTAGAGGAACAGGGATGAACCTGTTTTGACGAGGCTTTCATAGATCGGACTTGTCTAGCGACCTCGTCAAGGGAGAAAATAGGGAAAGGAAGAGAAGGACGGTGGGGGGGAGGTTAAAGGGGGATCTGCAAGCACAGACTGAGAGGGAATGGGGGGCAGGGGAGGAGAGGGTGGACAGAATGTCCTGGGTTTTTGACATAAAGTGCAAGGCAAGGGCATTGCAGAGCGCCTGGGAGGCAAGAGGAGGAGTGGAGACTGCCGCAGGGTTGGCAAGCTCCTTGCAGATTTTAAAGAGTTCAGCGGAGTTGTTAGATGCCGCAGAGACACAGGCTTGAATGTGGGCTTTCTTCTTAGTGCGGAGAGAGAGTTGGTATTGCCTTTGGAGCAGGCGACAGGCCAGTTTGTCAGAGGATGGACAAGAAGCCCTCCATTTCCTCTCAGCCGCCCTACACCTCTGTTTAAGTGTAGCTAGGTAGGAGTCATACCAGGAATTGCACTTGGCTTTGGGCTTCAAGCGGATCCTCATGACAGGGGCAAGAGCATCAAGAGTATCAGAGATAGAAGAGTAGAGAAGGGATAGGGTTGTGTCAGGGTTTGACTCAGCCAGAGGAGGAGGAGGGGGAGCGAAGATGGCAGCGAAAGCCTCAGCTGAAACACGCTTCATAGGTCGGATGTCCGAGAAAGTAAGTGGCAGTGTTGGGGTGGGGTTGGCTTGGGGGGAAGAGAGTGTGAGATGGGAGGAGCGAAGGCAGTGGTCACTCCAGGAGAGAGGAGTGGTCAGAGGGATAGAGAGGGGGAGGCCAGGTGAGATCAAGACATCAGGTGTGTGTTCTGCAGAGTGCGTCAGGCCAGAGGGGAGGATAGAGAGGGAGGGGGAATCACAGAGGTTGCGAAAGAGCGGAGATGAGGGACAGGGAGAATCGAGGTGTATGTTGAGGTCACCAAGGAGGAGGAGTTGAGTGGTTGAGGCCAGGAGGGAGGAGGAGAGGTCAGCCCACTCAGAGAGAAAAGAGGTGATTTGCCAGGGGGGCCGGTAGAGAGTAGCAACAGTAAGGGAGTGGCTGGGAGAGATTGAGAGCCTGCAGACAAGGCATTCAAAAGAGGAGTAAATCTGAATCAGGATGATAGTGGCGGGAATCCACTCAGGAAAGATCAGGGCTTACAGTCTCTCACTTCAACAGGAAAGAGTGGCGGCCCCTTCTAAGCACTAGCACTGAACCTATGGAATGCCATTTGGAGCACCATACCAAGGCTACTCTGCACATTGGATGACCATATTACTTTTTTTTCCGTTTTGTAGTTAAAATAAATTCAACCTTAACAAAGCCATTAAAAAAACAGAAGTTATGAGAAAGAAACACCTAAAAAGAATGAACAGTTCATAATACAATCAATCAGCAATTGCTTGTACTCATTGAAAGGAATATATAAAACTTAATGAACGCAAATTTAAAAATTCATGACATAAAATGAACACATTTTCAACTAAAAATAAGCTTTAACAGGTCTATTCGAAATTAAACCACAAAAGCTAGACTCATTTAAGTTGAAACTGTTCAAGAGATTTACAACTGAAACCACCAGCGATGTTTGAAAGACAAGAATACATTTTCCCCAAAAGGAGCATTGATTTATGCTGTTAGACGTATCAAAAAATCTCTGAAAATGCAAGTACCTCTTAGATCTGAGTGTAAGACATTCTGCTAGTAAATGCTTCATTCAGTCTTTCATCTTTTCCTTCCTGACTGCAAAATCTACATTGGACCTCATTCTCTTTCACCATATTCTGTCTACACAAAACTTCTTTTGTTAGGAATAAATTCCATCAGAACCATAGAAAGTAATTTCTTAACTTATCAATAGGGAATTAATAGGGGACCAGATTCCCTCTGCTGTTATGTTCATTTTGAAGCTGCGTCAAGGAAGCATATCCATGCAGGCTTTCGGTGTTCAAACACCAATCGTAATCAAACAACCTTCATTTCGGCCGCGCTGGGTTATTCACCAGGTCGTCCTTAGTAAATTCAGGGTCTTTCAATATTGTCTCACAACGTTCAGTGTATATACTGAGCGTTGGGACTTGTTGCGAGGTTCATGAACTCAGCAATAGCTTGGTATCATTTTTTTACATGGTTGTAATCATTTCCCATAAAGTGATCCTTTAGCTTTCAGGGAAGTAAGCCGAAGTTCATGTCTGATGGTGGTAGCTGGGACTGATTTTGAAACACCCAGTACCTTAAGCTCAATACCATATAACAATTTTAGGCTTATCTTACCTTCAAAAAATGTAAGTATGGGAACCATCGAAAGCTTGTAGTAGCAATACTTAATGCGTTTCATTTGTGGAATATAATGATCTGCTTTCGTTTTCAAATGATTCCCAAGGAATGCTCTATATCGGGAGCTGGTGAACGGGAATCCAAGATAAATAATGGTGTTGACCCTTTCCAGGGCAACACCATTTAATGAACAATATAATGTGGTCTTTCGTTTTCTCTTTACGAGAAACATAATCTGTTTTGTTTTGGTTGATCTTTAGGTTATTGTCCCTGGCAAAATCTTTGACTGCCGCCAGAAGCCAACGCACCCCCATTTGTGTGCAGTCAATCAAGACAAGTCGTCGGCATAATCCATCCAGCTGATCGCCAAGTTTCCAATTTTAGGGGGAACAAAGGCAAACGCCTCCAGCAATTTACCGACATTTGCCATGTATAAGTTGAAGAGAGAGGGGGGCAATATCCACCACTGTTTCAAACCATTACATGTGGGAATCAGCATGACTCAAACATTAGGAACTTCATGTAATTTTGTGATCAGCTTCAATAATCCTTCAGGGATGCCCCAATTCATTAGTTTCTCCCATAATCTAGTTCTTGAGACTGTGTTGAGGGTGTTAGATAAATCCAGGGCTGCCAAATGGATAACAGGGTATTTTCCTTTGTTGACTAAGGTCTGAAGACAGCCCAGCGTAAATCCATTCAGGTTTGTGCCATGATGTTTATGGAAGCCGGTTTGGAAAGGTGGAATCAAGTCCTTGTTACGTACCCATACTTCCAGGTGTTTCAGGACCAGGACCAGGCTTGCAAATATTTTACTATTCTCGTCCAGAATAGAGACCAGTCGATAGTTTTTGAAGGCCATTCTACTCCCCTTTTTTATAAATCAGAATAATATATGCTGTCTCCCAGATCACAGGGAAATTAGCTGTCTTCAAGTATGTCATCAAAGAGGAGCTTCAAAATCCCTGCCCATTCTAGGGGGGCTCCCTTGAGCAACCTGTTCGAGGTCTTATTAGGTCCCGGAGCTCTTGAAGTGCTGGGTCCCTTAATAGGTTCCAACACATCGTTCAGATCATCAGTCACTGCCCCCGCTAGCCAAGGGTCGACAATCATGCGAGTCCCATTGTTATGTTTGTCTTGTATTGTCACCATATATATATTCCCAAAATGCTTGACCCACTCCCTTTCAGAAACAGCATTGATAGTGCTTTCTCCAAAACCTTTGTTTTGATCGTTCATCAATGTCCAGAAGGAATGCAAGTCTTTCATTTGGAGATGACACAGCATGACCTCTAGTTCTGTGGGAACCATTAACACCTGATGATTTTTAGCCCAGTTTTTTTTTTTTTTTTTTAATTTTCTCCAAACAATCCTGGTCATAACATCGTTCCTTAAGAATTGCCTGAATCGTAGACCTCATTTCCCTCTACTTATTGGCGACGACCTCGTCATATCAATGTGTTTTCTTATAGTTACGTCATTTAACATTACCATTTTTAACTTTACCACCAATAGTACACTCTATTGTCTCATGCATAAAATCACATACGTTTTCATGTTATAATCAGTACAATTTGCTTCCCCTTTAATTTCTTGATTCCCCTTATCTATCTTAATTTGGTTCCAAATGATTCTGTTATGGGCTGTTATGGGCTGGATTAAGCAGAATGTCCTCATCATAATTTGCCCTTTCAGAGTTTGGTAACCAATTAAATATACATCTCAATATACAATGATCACTCCAGTTGTTTCGAATAATTTCACAGTCACTGCATTTGGACATCAGAAAGTTATCAAGAAAAATGTAATCCAAGGCAGATCTACCATGGCCACTTTTCAAAGTGGTCTACTCCCCAATATCCTCTTTAGTGGAAATATTTACAAAGTACAGTCCTAGACTATTTAGGCAGTTTTTCCATTTGGTGCCATTATCCCCTACTTCCTGAGACTTAACAAACACAACCCCATCCCTTAAGGGTGCATTATCGATGTACTAACATACACTTCTAACTCAAAGCATGCTGAGTTAAGGTCCCCTAGGACAATAATGTGAAAATCCCTACGGCACTCCATCCAATCAGTACTGAAATTGGTCAAGACTTCCAGGAAGGAGTCTAGTTGACAAACCCCCTCATGCCAGTAAACATTACAGATTAAGAGTTGCATGGTCAGAGACCCATCATAGCTTTCCCACTCAGTAGCCAGTAATCCTGTTCTGACCTTGTGCTGTTTTATTTGTTTGATACCACAATCCGTTCTACACATTGTAATGAGGCCCCCTTTGGTATGCCCCAAGTGCCTTTGTTGCCAATTGTGAGATCACAATATATCCATCCATTGCAGGTAATTCCTTCAACCATGTCTCTTGGAGACAAGTTAGATCCAGTTTTCTCAACATGTACCCCACACTTGTGAAAGGTGGGCTATGGCCTCTAGTGTGCCAAGTGTCCAAAGTAAGGGCAGGAAACGCTAGAGGCTATGTGAAGATATGTGCAAGTCTTGGGTTGGATTTAAAGTCGAGGCCACCCAGGATCAATCCAGAGGCCTGTCTTCCCCAACCCCTTCTCTTCTGTCTATGGCTGCCTGACTGTCCCGTTTACCCAGATTCCTTGTGCAAGTAATTTGTGAAGGGAGTTTAATATATTGACAATAGTCATCCCATACGTCGGTGTCACTCCTCTACTTAGGGGGGTCCCTAGTTGTATCCATGGTTGTAATAGAAAACCCAATATGCCTCATATTTATTTGTGTTTTGTATTTAGTTTTTTGCAAAGCGCAACCAGGCCCGAAGGCATCCGGGCGCCTAATCTTGCATAACATAGTTATAGTTACAGTACAAGTCAATGGAAGGTAAACTAGCTCCACCTGTTTACAAAATGATACAGAGGTGAGCAACATAAGTTCAGTACAGTACAGTAATATACAGTGAGACAAAGCGACTGTGAAGATTAGGTATAAGGCCCAGTACTTGGTACGTTACATATTCTGTGTGAAGAGCCATGATTTCATTTTACTCTTGAAGGCTTGGAAGGAAGGCTTGGTTCTGATGGAGACAGGAAGGGAGTTTCAAAGCTTCGTGGTCAGGACAGGGAAGCTCACGCCCCATCTTTTTGAACTTTAAATCTGGGCAGGGAGAGGCTGTGTATTTGGGCAGTTCTCATGGGACATGTGGACGTATGGAGAGTGAGACGGTTGGATAGGTAGGAAGGGGCCTTATTGGCCAAGCACTTGAGCTTCAAGGCAAGGGTTTTCAGAGAGATTCTGTGTTTTACTGGGAGCCAGTGTAGATCAGTTCTGATGTCAGAAATATGGTGGTACCTAGGGATGTTGAGTGCCGCTCTGATAGCATTGTTCTGGGTAATTTGCAATTTGTTGAGGTTAGACTGGCTAGTCCCCACATAGAGGGCACTGCAATAGTCAATCTTAGACATGATAAGTGTTCTTGCCAACGTAACACAGTTAGGGGAATTTAAAAAAGACCTGCAGGCCGTAATGAGTTTGCAGGTATAGGCCGCTGGCGACCTTACTGCATTAGTATGTCTGTTCATTGATAGAGTCAAGATAGACACCTAATGTTTTAGTGTCCTTAGAGACCTTAATGACATTGCCATCAATGGTGAAAGACTCAAAGGCATAGTCTAGTTTATTAAGACATTGATTTGAGCCTAGTATTAGGAGCTCAGTCTTGACATCATTGAGGCAAAGTTCATGTTGTGCCATCCAGACCTGAATGACCAGGTAGACGTCATTCAAGGATTTGGTGTCAGCTGTGTAATCACCTGTAATAGGCATGAGTATCTGGGTGTCATCAGCATAATTAGTGTAAGAGACACCGAGATAATCAAGAACATCAAAGAAAGGTTTGGTGAACACATTATAGAGAGTAGGTGACACACAGGAACCTTGAGGAACGCCGCAGTGAATGGGAGCGGGCTCCGCAGAGGCTGTAGGGGAAAAGACCTGCATGGATCTATTGCTTAGAAAGGAGCTGATCCAAGCAGAGTCAGAGAAGTAGGTGGCGGATTTGAGATGCTGGCATAGGATTTGGTGCTTGACCAGATCAAATGCAGCAGAAAGATCGAGAAGTAATAGCAGAGCTAATTTCCCATTATCTTTTAATACTTCAATTTGAGTTTTGAGATCGATCAAGGCTGTTTCGGTCCCATGTCTCGGGCACAAACCTTATTGTCTCAGACCGAGGAGATTGTTGGTTTCAAGATAGGCTTGGATCTGCAGGTAGGCTGCATAGTATGGGCTTCCTTCAATAGTAACTCAAACACGACTTTCGAGGCAAATCAATGCACCACTCTATTAGTATGCCGATGATACACAAATTCCACACTCTCAATATCTCTGGAAGAGATTAGACTCAAATTCACAATTTCTGAGAAAAGGGACAAAACTGCAGTATGGTTCAAAACCAACTCACTGTATTGGTACAGTAGACCTTCCCAAACGAGTTGATGTGGGGTCTGATATTTATGAGGGCTCTGTTTATTGTTTTTATCCTTTTTGGAGGCAAAGATCTTGTTTGACGTGCCATTAATATTCCTATTTCCAATATTGGAATCAAGAGTCTCATCTCTGCCCTTAGCTTCTTTCAATGTTGAGAATGTAATATTCTGGTGATTTCCACAACTGTTACTCTGAGGGATATTCACAGCTTTACATAGCTTTTCATAGATAAAATGGGCCCATTTATGTCCAAGGTTTCATTAGTGGGTCCTTCCTGCTATATTCTCACATTTGTGGTTTCGTACAAGGAGCTACCCCTGTCATGCAAACCTTTGGCACTGTCCTCAGGACAGCTTGATGGGGTACCTGTAATGTAGGAAAATTCCTTCCCTCCACAACACGCTTTGAGAGTGTACCCTCCTTAATCCCACAAAAACCAACCCTACGAACATCTTTATTATGGCAATCACTAAAAATATAAGTTGGAAAATGAGGTGTGGAGGGACCTGATGGAATACTTTTAGTATCCGCATCAATATTAGTCCCCCCACTCTTTATCACCAGAGGCGGCGCATTTGTCATAAACATACTGTTAGTTGTCACACATCTCACCGTAGTTAGAAACCCCTGATTAATAACATACATTGGGGAAGTTCCAATATTTAAGACTCCATTGCATTGGGAAGAAGTTGATTTCATTGTTGGTACTGTCATGAGGGAGGGACCATTGAGTTTTCCCCCAAGGCCATACTGTGGCAGTTAATCACAGGTGACGACCTGCGTTAGGTGAGACACTCCTTTTCCAAAATGTCCTTCTCTTCTGACACGTACAGTTATCAAGCACTTTATCAGCCCATTTTGGTGCACTAGAAGTCGACTTATATGTAGCCAATAGTTTGCAGATGGTTAGATTCTGCATAAGTTTATAAGAGACATTTGTCAATGAGTTTTTCAACCCTTTCCCTTGGTTTGTTTTTCTTTGTTGCTTTCCCTTTTTACCCAGCCCATTCCCAGTAACCTCTTTGTGCCGAGATGGCTGCAACTAGCAGATTCTATAGCAGCCATACTTCCCTTTTCCTTACTGAAATGGGAATGCCCACAGAGGTCTGGTTGATTACAGGGGGGATTTGTTAAGGCTTGACTGCATTGATGGCTCTCAGAAGCTTCTTTTTCAATCAATGCTACAACTTGTGATAGTCCCGACCCCTTAATGGAAAAACTCTGAGACAATGTTTCTGGGGTATTAATCTTCTTGTCCATACAATCTAATTTGATTTGAATAGAGTTCAGCACGGTCGTATGTTGACGTACCTCTGTCTTTGTAGAAGCCTTCTAAGGTAGAAATGACCTGGTAAATTGTAGAGAGTGCTGCCTGCGTGTGTGAGTCATTTATCATTGATTGCCGTAAGGAAGGACAGAAAGAACTTTGTCTAGAGGCCAGCTGTGGAGTAAAGGCATAGGAGGTGCTTGTTTCACCCACTCTTCCATCCTCGTCAGATTCTGTAAAAATGACAGGGATAACTCTCCTCGTTGGTTATTAACTTTCTCTTGCCTCATATCCGCTACCGATTGCTCGTAGTCTGATGACAATTCAGGTCCTGCAATCCCTAAGCCAGAGCATGTTCGAACTAGATTAGCTTTGTGATGCCTAACACTCATGTTACTAGCCTGTTCAGAGGCGACAGCTTTCAGGGGAGTGTGACCCCTAGGTTCCAACCAAGAGGGGCATCTAGTCAATGAACTCACATTATTAAGAGCCTGTCGGCAAGGCTGGTAGTGGCATTTCAGTTGCCATTTCCAGCATCGGTTCATGCAGCGCCTTGTTAGAGTGCTTAGACAGGCTTCGTAAGCCAAACATTTGGACCCACTTTGTTGGGTGACCAGAACAATGAACTGCATGGAGAGAGTACAGGAATAGTTATTTTCAAACGGGTGTTTTTACCTTGTGAGTCTGTACCTTGTGATCTGCAGTGAACCACAGTAAACCACTCGTGCTCCACTCTCCGCACCACGCTCTGCACTAATGTTGGTTTTAGTAGTGGGCTCTCAGTAGCTGGCAAGGTAGCTCTGCCTTCGGTCACAGAGGAAAGAGAAAACAGACTCAAGGTCCACACTGGTAGAGCAGCACCACAATAAACTACTCATTCTCCACTCTCTCTACATTTGACCTTCAAGAAATCCCTAAAATACCCCCCAAGCTGGGAGAAGGAAAGAAGTGTCAATTCTGTCGCTCTGGATTCTGGATTCTAGATCCAATCAGGTCAGTCTCAGCCATCGTTCCTCTACAATGGAAACATGGTACTTTCCTTAGGCACAGATCTAGGTTGGGCCAATGGGAACTAGAAAGTGCCAGAAATATCACACTCCTCTTTCACTACAACAATAAACAATTGCCTTCCTGATTAACCTGTTAACTATCTCTTCTTCTGACCTTACACTACACACACACTGCTACTCAATACCTTCTCGTACCACAAGCACTCCCTAATTAACTCCAGAGGAAGTGTGCAAAATCCACCACACAAACACCTCACAACCCACAGACCCTCCTACTTTCCTAGCAAACCCTGTCAGTAGCCTATTTAACAGGATACGGACAATTAGGGCTTCCCCCTTTTTAAAAACAACCCAAATGCAATCAGCAAGCACCATTTAGAAACATACGAGCACCTAGAATATAGGTTCCTCCGACCTCCACTCATCAATAGTTCCGAATGTGTAGCACTCCCTAATTAACTCCAGAGGAAGTGTGCAAAATCCACCACACAAACACCTCACAACCCACAGACCCTCCTGCTTTCCTAGCAAACCCTGTCAGTAGCCTATTTAACAGGATACGGACAATTAGGGCTTCCCCCTTTTTAAAAACAACCCAAATGCAATCAGCAAGCACCATTTAGAAACATACGAGCACCTAGAATATAGGTTCCTCCGACCTCCACTCATCAATAGTTCCGAATGTGTAGCACTCCTTAATTAACTCCAGAGGAAGTGTGCAAAATCCACCACACAAACACCTCACAACCCACAGACCCTCCTGCTTTCCTAGCAAACCCTGGCGGTAGCCCATTTAACAGGATACGGACAATTAGGGCTTCCCCCTTTTTAAAAACAACCCAAATGCAATCAGCAAGCACCATTTAGAAACATACGAGCACTGAGAATATAGGTTCCTCCAACCTCCACTCATCAATAGTTCCTAATGTGTACCTTACCTCGACCCCTAACCTCCTAATAAACCTCTCCTCCTATCTTCCCTTTCTTTCATAACCATGCGCCAAGAGGTCACCAAAATGGAGAAAAGCACACTTTGTAAGACAATGTTACACTGCATTTCATATTAGTGTATACTACACTCTATGCAGAGCTCTGTGACCAAACATATGAAGAACATTCTCTCCATCTGCCTCCTTCTGCCTCCCCAACGGTTAGTGCACCCTTGAAGGTCTGTTCATTTGGTGCCTTAAATAGTAGATGCAGAAATCACCTTGCCTAAGCAAGACCTTGCTGCCTCCCACATTTCAGGGGATCGTTGCAGGATAAAATAAAGAGAATTACATGTGTGTGCTATCATAAAACAAACATGTAATGATGATATCATACATGCATGACCTAATTATCTTTGTTCCAGATCACAGCTTGCGCTGTGTGGTGTCAACCAAGAGGGCAACCTGAACACAATCACAACAGTATAATGAAAGACTTGTAAATGGTGTAACATAAAATATATTTCTGTGATACTGTAGCCTATTTTGTTATATTTCAGGAAAGTATAAGGGGGGTATAATTAAGCAGAGACGGTTTAATGGCCTGACTATGAAATATTGCACCAATTACAAGTAATCGTGTTGTTCACATTAAATCATACACTGCTATACGAAATAAATCATCGTGTTTTCCTGTAATTGAAATTAACCCCCAGGGAAAGTTAAAAATATGAAATATATTTTATAGACAGTATCAATTTGTGTATTTGTCTCTGCCACTTTTGATGGGGTGAATGGCATATCACACCAAATATTGCATATACGATCCTGCACCAGATACCGAACGTTTTGATGTGTCATAACAAAAGATGCATTGTGAAATACTGATGAGCTTGTGGAAATACATTTAAAGTGGCATACCACTGCATTCCATTGCATTAATGACAACGGCAATAACCAAAAGCTTATTGTCCCTGTACCAGGCTTTGTCGCGCGAGAGTGCAGGCGCCCATCCCTCCATATGATTGTATAAAATCATAAATATTCCCATGTGTAGAACCTGGTGCAGCCTGCGTTTCCAAACTGTGTTTACAAGACCAACGGTCACGCTCGTTAAGGGCTGCACTGCTTGCATCCTTTCCCACGTACATTGCACACAAAAAAAAAAAAGAAAACGAAACTTTAAGCGTTCTACTCTGTTTTTCTGCTATGGGAACTACGTTAAAAAACAACTTTATTTACAGATACTGGCTTCACCACTTAATCCCGGGCAAATAATTATCTTCCACTGTGCCTGATCTACAGAGTTTTAATAAGTCCTGCATTTACTCAGAATAGATTATGATGTATTAATTACCCGGAACAAATTGGTGAAATTGTTTTTAATAATTAACAAACAGGAATGTTTATGTTGAAACAGATACAAATAAATTAGAAAAGGAAATTTGGTGTGTGCATGTATCTCAGGGTTTTTCATTTAGTATTTTTTTATTCTAATTAGTGTGTTTCAGTAAAATACTTTTCAAACAAATACATGTATATTACAAAATACGATTCTACAATAAATAATTAAAAATGTCTGATAATATCCAGTATATCTTATGATCAAGACAAGTGATGATCAGGTAAATTTCATAGTTATTAAATCAGAGTCTATTAGACAGAATTCTACCAATTAAGATGAGGCTGTTATTAATGCCAGCGCAGCTTTCCATACATTCTTGATGGCAATTATCATAGGTATTGTGTTGCCTAGCATGCATTTGCCCCAGTTTAGCTTGCATGGCGCAGGCGAGTGGTGCTTAGTCACCCAGGCCCTCTTTTCTCTCCCCCACACCGGTTTAGACCGTGTGCAGACCCCTTGCCCCCATCCTCCGCCGCCCCTCACCCAAGCCCATTTTGGTGGTTTCCATGGCATAATCCCAGCTCCAAACCTGATTTGTCCATAGCCCCCATAACATTCATCATGCTATGGCAGCCCACTGCCTGTTGCAGCACCTGCAGTGAAGGACCCCAATGCAAAGGACAGCTCCTCTGTAGAGCAGCTCCATATTGTGTCTGCAGGTGTCAGCAGGGGAAGCAGGCAGCCGTCAACCAGCAGTGACAGACAAAGTAGGTCTGGTGGAGACAGGGGGCACAGCAATCACTCTTACCATATCTTCCCCATCACCCATTAGCTTGAGGCCTGCATGATGTACCAATCTCCATTTGGCAACTGTTAACCCCAAATATATTCAATAAGCTGTCAACTGTATTGCTTAGACATCTCTCACATATAGATGAACTGTACCCAACTGTGCTACCCACTCCAGAAGAACTGTGACTATTAGCCTGCGTCACATCTAGACAGGCTTGTGAATATTAGCCTGTGCCAAATGTTGATAGAATTGTGAGTATTAGCTTGCGGGACCTTTAGAAAGGTTGGCGATTATTAACCTGTGCCAAATTTAGATAAAATTGTGGATATTAGCCTACCTCACATCTAGACAGGATTGTTGAATATTAGCCTGTGTCACATTCAGACGGGATGGTGAATATTAGCCTGCATCACATCTAGACAGGATTGTGAATATCTAAACAGGATTGTGAATATTAGCATGGGCCACATTTAGATAAAATTGTGCATATTAGCTTGTGTCACATCTAGACAGAAATGTGGAGTTTATCACGCGCCACATCTAGAAAGAATGTATAAATTAACAGGCACCAGATCAGGAAAGAATTGTGAACATGAGTACGCATCACATCTAGATAACAATGCCACTAAGCAACCCACGAAAAACCTCCTGCTTCTACATACACCACTCAAACTCTACCCAAACACAACCACACCTCCAAACCACACCAAACTGCACATACTTCACTACACCACAACAACAAAACATATCCGCCAGAGTGCCAGGGGACCACTCCTTCGGTGGTGATAGTGCACAGTACAAATGTCCTTTAACATTAACATTGTTATTGCTCAGAAGGAGCTGAAAAGCATTGTGTGGGACATATTTGTGTGTGTGTGCTAGATAATAAAATAAAATTAATGCATACATGCTACTCATATCGAATCATGTTGGCAAACTGTATCTGTTATGATTTATCCCATTTCGCACACAGGCACGAGTGGGGTGGATGCTACTACAGAGATCTCCAGACAATCCAACCCATGTTACCAAACGAAATAGAATTCAAGCTGCTTAATTGTACAGTTTTGGACGCCTTCATTTACAGATATAGATGCAGATATTCTACTGCCCCTGGTTTGTAGTCAGGAGTTCATGAAAGGCTTGGCCTGCATCATATGCACCTGAGTCAAGGGCAGGCATCTCTGTTTGCTGTGCTTTGGCATGTCCGTATGGCAGGTTTGACCCTGGGCAAAGAGAACAGCCTTGCCCCTCAGGTCACAACTTGCCTATGCACTATCTGTAAAACCCAAGACATGGTGAAGGATCCAGTGGGTTTGATTTCAAAACTTACTGTACCTTTGAGGTGCACTTGTACAGTGGATGATTTATGGAATCAACATAGTGGTGCCGCATGCAGCGCGCAGGGTCCGACTCCAGAAGGAAGGCATTGTTTTTTTTATTGTCTGCATCTCCTGACAGTGCCATCAAGGAGAACATTACAATCCAGGCAACTAGAACATGACATCCCATTGTTAATGTCAGATTACAGGATGAGCAGCTGGCGTTTTAAGAAAGAGTAAAGATACAGGGGCCGGCAGGCCCGGATCCTTCAGAGGAGAAATCCAACTCTGCTCTCACACTCCCACTTTTCATTGTCTCTGGTGAGCTGGCTTGCTCTGGCCTTTTTAATCCATCAAAGCACCATCTGCTGTGCTGCAATAAAGACAGGAAACAGAAGATATTAGAATATACAGTTGCAGGGACCAACATCAATAGAATTACAATGAAAAGCAGTTTAAAATGGCACGAGATTTGATCGGTAAGTAAATCCACTAAAATTCAAAACCTAGAGTATAATGGGCTCAAATGGTGGTCTAAAACTGCTTAACATAGATTCAGTATTTTAAAATATCCAGAACTTTGACAATGGTTAACAAAAGCACTGTTTAGTTGTAGTTTTGCCTTCCATTCAATCTGTTGTGATAAACCCAAAGGTCTGAATGTTTTAATGCTGTGCATCAAGAAGTTTGTTTGTTTGTTTGTTTGTTTTATTATTTATAATGCGCGATCATACTCCCAGGTAACAGGGTGCAGCAGTTACATGTATATGCGACGCTTAGTTACACAGCAAGAATATAAACATACATACAATTATAGCAGTATTATATACAAAAATACACGTATGGGTGCACTATATGTGAGAGAAGGCGAACTGGAAAATACAAATCACTAGATACATACCGGTCACTTACTAGCATTGGAAAAAGAGGCACGTAAGAGTTAGATACGGTGAGTGCAGTTAGACAGTGGGGTGGAGGTGCGGTGCTCCTTGCGGTAGGGCCTGGCCACATGTTATGTTGAAGGATCCTACGTTTTCAACCATAAGACAACATTAGTCCAGAAGTTGTAGTAGGGCAGGTCCTTTCTCTTGGTGGGAGGTAGGGAATTCCACAGTTTAGCTGCTTTCACCGGGAAGCTGTTGCCCCCATTGTGGAGCGATTAAAGTTAGGGACAGAGAGGTAATCTTTATATGCTGTTCTTGTGGGTCTCAGGGACGTCTGTCTGTGGAATCTGTCAATCAGGTAGGTGGGAGCAGCGTTATTAAGGGATTTATGAGTGAGTGATAAGGTTTTTAGGAGAATTCTGTCTTTAATAGAGAGCATTTTATTCTGTTGGCTAAATGCAGAAATGTGGTCTCTTCTGGAGATCCCTAATGCGACTCCGAGGGTGTTATTTTGTAAGGTTTGTATTTTACTAGTGATAGCTTTGGTGGACCCTAGATAAAGGGCATTACAATAGTCCAGGCGGGATAAGATGAGGGCTCTGGCAAGGGTCAAGCAACTAGTATCGGAGAGAAAAGGCTTAGCTGCACGGATCAGTTTACACGTGTATGCCGTAGAGGAAGCTAAGGAGTTCACCTGTTTGTTAAATAAGAGGTTTGAGTCCAGGTAAAAACCCAACGTTTTGACCTCTGGTCCCACTTTGATACTGTTGCCATCGATTGTAAATGAGGAGTAGGCAGGGCCTAATTTCTTTAGGCTAGAGGTGGTGCCCAGAATAATGAGTTCCGTTTTATTATCATTCAGGCATAGTCCATGTTTGGCCATCCATGTCTGGATGATGATGTACACTCTATTCACCAAGGCCAAATCCTTTCCATAATCCCCAGAAAGCGGGAGGAGGATTTGGGCATCATCTGCATAATTAGTGTAGGTGATACCGAGATGATCCAGATCATCGAAAAGAGGCTTGGTAAATATGTTGTACAGTGTAGGACGCAGGAGCCCTGAGGCACGCCACAGGTGATAGGTATGGGGTCTGCCGCTGCTGTAGGTGAGAAGACTCTCATAGTTCTGCCATTTAGGAAAGATCTAATCCAGGTGATGGCACCATCGGAGAAGTGGGCAGCTGTATTGAGGTGGGTGCATAGGATGGTGTGGTGGACCAGATCGAAAGCAGCCGAGAGGTCGAGGAGGAGGAGTAAGGCGGCTTTACCATTGTCTCTGAGCTCATCAACTTGGGTTTTAAGGTCAATGTGAGCAGTCTCAGTCCCATGTTGGGGACCGAAGCCTGAGTGTCTAGCTCCTAATAGGTGGTGTATTTCCAAGTGCTTCTGTATTTGTACGTAGGCAACCATATCCAGGATTTTTAGTAGAAAGGGTACAGTCGTAATAGGTCTATAGTTTGTTGGCGTGAATGGATCAAGGGTAGGTTTTTTTAGTAATGGAAGTACCCAGGATTGTTTGAGATTGGTGAGGATAGTGCCAGAAGAGAAGGACGCATTAATTAACTTTGTGATGAAAGGGGAGAGGTCTCGGGCAGCATCCTTGATAAGCTGTGCAGGGCACAGATCACCTTGGCAGTTGGACGGTTTCAGTGACAAAATGATTGTTTCAGCTTTGAGTATGGAGACTTTAGAGAAGTTGAAGCGGGTACATTCAATGTCAGTGGAATTCTCTGTTGGTTTGGATGGAGGGGGTCATTTAAGGAAGCTCTTTTGCAGGAAATTTTGTTTTGTAAGGTGGAGATCTTATTAGCTCGTGCATTTTGGATCTCTGAGCACCAGTTTTTATCTTTAGTGCATGTATCAGGTGGTGCTAAAGGAGTCTCTATTTCTTTGAGGATAGAGAATAATTCCTTCATATTTGATTTAGCTTGGGATATGCGAGAATCGAAAGAGATTTGTTTTGCTAGGTAAATTTCTTTTTTATAGAGGGCTGAGATTTTAGTTAATTTGAGTTTGTTGGCTGCTGATGGAAGTTTTCTCCAGTGGCCTCACGGTTTGTTTTTTGCTGTCTTAGGTTTTTGAGGAATGGTGTAAACCATTTATTCAAATGCGTTTTGGACTTGCTTGGTCTGAGTTTGATGGGGGAAATTAGGTCTAGCGAGGAGGACATGATTTTATTGTATTTTTCAGTCAAGGTCTCAGGATTCGAATTGTCAGGAAGCATGTTGAGGATGGGGAGTAAAGTCGGGATAAGTCTCTCCGCAGTGATACTCTTTTTATTTCTCGTTAGCGTGGGTGGAGCCTTGATGGCTGTAGGGGGTGGAGGCCTGATGGTAGAGAGCATGAATGACACAAGGTAATGGTCAGTCCAAACTAAAGGTGAGATAGCGATGATGTTGGATTGGCAGTTGTAGTTGGCCACCCAATCGAGTATTCTGCCTTTAACGTGAGTGGGTGCAAAACTTCTTTGAGTAAATCCTATTTCTGAGAAGGTGTTGATAGTGGTACTGGCGAGCTGGTCAGATGGGTCAAGTGTTTTGTGTAGATTTTTTGAAGATTCTGTGTTGGACGAATGATAGTGCACTTGCTATGGTTGTATTTTGTATTTATTTAAAAGCGAATCTACATCATTCTTTTGTCTGCATAATTGCAACTGCATTAATCTAAAGTGAGAGGTTCACACATATAAATGCAGCAAAACCCATAATCTGCTCAGCAAATTTCCACTTCGTGACCATGCTATCCTACCTAAAGGGAGAAGGCGGGTGGGACTTCAGGCGGGGGGCTGCAAAAAGAGAATGAGCTAAGCAGTCCCTGCCTTATAACTACTTCCCAGAGCAGAGCCGGATGTTGCTGGTCCGGGGATGCCCCTTCCTCCCATAGAGGCGGCAAGGTGAAAGTACCCTCGGGGTGGCCAGAAAGGTGGCCTCCTATGCAGGCTGTCCCTCTAGTGCTCCCTCCAGGGGCTAGAGACCCCTTAGCTGGGCCATTCCCCATTGCCCACCCCCCTTCTCGGGGTATAAGACATCATGCAATAGTTACATATACCTAAGAATCACAAGGACAAGCGGGGTATATTTGGATTGTTCATCTATTACCATGAATATGGTGCACCTGCGAAATGCAGGTAGTTATCTGTCACTAGCGGAATAGCAACCAACATATGACGTCAATTCTGGCACACATCAGGAACCCTCCCACAATATAAGATGAAAATGTGCGAAAGCCTCTTTTCTAAATACAAACTTTCTGTTACACATGTAGAAAGGGACATGCATATTAGAACCTTAAAACTCTCATTGCAAAATGAAACATATGATAAAAAAAACCTTTTGTCAATATAGGGCCCGATTCACAGAGCATTTTCCAATGGGATTGCCCCATTATAAAACGTTTCTGTGAATTAGGCCCTTAGAGTCTCACATGTGACGTGTTTCAAATGGAGCACCTTAGTATTTTTAGCAAGAAGAAATGGAAAAATTACATAGTGTGTCAATTGAAATATGCTGTTTATTCTGGATATTTTAAACATAAAAGAGAGAAAACTCTGTTAGGTATTCATAAGGAATAGCTTTTGCATTCATATATAGGTAATTACATGATGTTCTGGTGTGGCTTTGGCAATGCTAGTTTCGCTGATACTTCCCGGGAATTTTACAACACGCTTACTTCTTGTTTACCCTACATACATTGTTGAATGGGAGTAGGGCTGAAATTCCAGCAGATTAGATTGCCATCAGGAGAAATCAGACTTATATAATTAAAGCCATCAAGGAAACACATTACATCCCTTAAAACAAAGACCCATCTGTTCAGAACTGTTCAGAAATGCCCTCACCCACATGGGTTCATCTCAAGAAAAGTATACTTAGAAATAAACATATTACATTCCAGAACAGCCAATTGCAATATCCTTTCAAAAGATAAAATCTAAACTGAGGCCATGATATGGGGTTCTGTTTTACAGGCCCTGTGCTTCAACAGTTGAAATGCATTGAAAGATTTTTACCCCCTTGAACTAGACCTCCAATAAAATGTACCATCTGCTGAGCCATGAAATGCTTTGCAAATACAACTGACTGAAGATTTTTCAAGGGGGCTCCGAGAGCAGCTAATATGGTTTCTTGAGTAGACAAACAGAAATCTAATGGCCCATTGAAACTAGCAGTATTTCTGTATTGAAAATGATTTCGGCTATAACTCCACAACCGTATGACTTAGAGTCAAAAAGAAATGTGCTCTGAAATATGAAATTCTCCTCTACATAACAAGTCTTACAAAATATTTGTAGAGTTATTAATTGATATAACTATCAATATTAATAACGTAGTCACATTTCATTACACATACTCATAACAGGTGTTCCTGGATTATCTAGGCTTGTGGCAATCCAGAAATCCCTACTTTAATAGTGTGCTATGTTGCAGTAATGAAATACAGACCATATATGATGTTGAGCTCCACATTATCCAACATGTACAGCAACTAGCCTGTCACATGTATTCCCTGAGAGTGTCAGCCTTTTAACCAAACCAATGTAATGAACCTATGAATCAAAAAGTGCTTTGTCATTGTGACACAGTGTGAGAATATCACATGTTATATAAGTAGAAACATGTAGGGAATGAAAAAAGGAAAATCTCTGGGGTTGTGAAGGCTGCAGAAAAGGAAACACCTGTTTCAAATGGATAATATCTAAAGATGAAAGGGGCCTTGTCTATGAGGAAGCCTGAAGCAGTCTGTATCTGAGGCAGACCTGCTTTCCTAGAGGAGTTAGAAAGAGACCAGGAGGGTCCTAGCTGACTGGAACTACCTCAAACCTCTTGAGGGTTCTTGCTGGCTTGGTGCCTGAAATAATTATTCAAATGTGAGCATGACAATTCCCCAATGTAATTAGACATAGTGCCCCTACAACTATTTCTCTACTGAGCCCCAGGAGTGAGTGGACGGGGGGAGGGGGTTAATTAATGGGGGCTCATGCTAAATACAATGCTTTAATATTTTAGTTGAAATGCAACAGTGCTTTTTCATTACATTTAAACCCAAATGAAATGTGAACTATTGTATAACACATAGCATTTCTCTGTGCATAGCGCGTAGTGGTTGATAAATTATCACCAACAGGATGGGAATCGGATGCTGTAGCTTATTTGTGTGAAATATATCCTGCTTTCATTGTATTCAAAGTTGAGTGAGAATACATTTAAATAAGAACACATCATATTCTGGCTTTCTCTGTGATGTGTGTGCAGTGTAAAACAAACAGCATGTTCCAGTGCCAAGAGTGCAGCATTTTGTAAATGAGAACTAAATAAACTGAACCCAGAGCATTTTTCACAGGTATAGTCAACAACTGGGCCTATTTACCAATGTGTTCAATTCATAGCCCAACAAATAATGTATAAATAAACACCTGTGAAAGTCATAGATACCTGAGAAGGCAGATTGGGATAAAAGTGAGTTTAGCATTTCCATTTTTATAGAAAACACCAATGACTTCATGTTGACGTGAGAGGACCCCCAATTAGACATGCCCATTGCATTAAAGAGCATTGGGGGATAATTTCTGTCATTTCAGAAAATCTTAATCTTAGGTCGATACATACTGTATAAATCAATATTCTGTGCATTCTGAATTGATAACAAAGCCTCACCAAACTGAACATTGTAGATTTTGGTGTCAAAACCAACCCAAATCACCACATCTGCAGATAGGAACAATTTATTTCAAATGTGTTTTACATTCATGTAATGTTTCTATCCAACTATTCTCTGATACCTATGCTTGCTATTGATATTGGAGACAATACAATGTTTTAATTTGCCATTTATCAAGGGAAACAAGTTCTATGTAAATGTTACGTGAAGTAGTTGAATACACTGGCCAATAAACTGCAATGTAATTATGTACTTAGTGCTGTTTAGAAATGAAGCTGTCCTATAGATATATTTAGACATATTATAATCTTATTGAAGAAACAGCTGCATGTGTGCACTATATCTAAGTGTGATTTTCACAGGTAGGCCCATTCTTATTTTTGTAAACCAGTTATCAATGAATATACATTTTAATGTGATGGTCTCACGAGCATAAATCTAGGGGACCATCTTTCAAGTGATTGTATTTGAATTAAATAAAATGAAAGCTTCTTGTCGCAGAATTGTGGGGTGGGATTTTATACCAGTAGGATTTAAATTAGTTGGTGCATTTTAGCAATATTTATAATTGAATCTACAAAAGATCTGACACTTTGAACAGAAACATGCAATGAAAAAAAAAAATGCTAATTTGCTAATTTGCAATGAAAAGAAAAGATCAAACTGTGTGAGAGGAAGAGTTTTTGAAGATTGTGTGTAAGAAGAACGATAGTGAACTTGCTAAAGGAGCATTTTGTATGTATTTAAAAGAGAAAGAACATTGTGCTTTGAACAGATACATGTAACATGATCCCATGGGAGGTGGAGCAGTTCCATAGCTGGGGACTTTACGATAGTGGATTACATGAAGCAATAGATGATACATAAGCCAAATGTTGGATGGGATAGATTAGAGCAGCGAGCGGGTACAGCACAGATTAGCATAGATTATATATGTACAGTAAATAGTACTCCATTTACAATATGTATAGGGAGCTGCACTTGATGGGGATCGAGGTGGGCGGGTGATGTGCTTGTACAGCTCAAGGGTCCCATCAGTAGATGTAAAGCCCAGTTTTAGTGTGACCATGAAATCCATCATCGTGGGGGTGCAATTAAGTTTAGGGTATAAGGTGTTCCATTGGTGGGGTGCCAGTTGCGTGAAGTAGTGGAAGTGTGAGTTTGCACATATAGGCTGATGGGGTGATTGTGTTGAGGTAGGTGTTGGCCTTTACTGATTGAGGAGGGTGTAGTATAACATACGGTCATCTCGTTTGGACGTTAAGCTCATGAACAGATTTAAAGACCACAATAAGGAATTTAAAAAGGGATTGATTTTACATGCAAAGCCACCCTACATGATTACGGTAAACAGGGGTGGATGAGGATTATAGAAGGTTGTAGAATGCACGCGAGGCAAAGTCTATTACTTTATTTAGAGGGGTGAATGAGTAGAGGGAGGAGTTAAGAGCAGTGCTTCATTCTGTTGAAGTCAACATAGTACATGCCATTCATCACTTTTATTGGGAGAATGTCAGCATCAATAATAGAGTAGCAAGGAGATATGTTGGCAATCTCAGCAGAGAGGCCAAAGATGAAATTATATGGAAGGATCTATGTGCAGTTAGGTAACTAGTTTTTGACCTGAATTCAACCTTTTGTTTCTTTGCTGTGCGGACCCCCATTCCTCTTCCCTCTACCCTCTCTCCACCCACCTCCCCACTTCCCTACCCCTACATACACAACACATGCAGGCATATCAGTATCCTATTGTACAAAATACTTTCTTTTGAAAGTCTGCAGTTTGGTCGAACATTTTTGGTAAATTCAATGAGATACATATGCATTGATATTGATATTGATATTTTATTTCTATTGCGCTCATACACAAGTGTTACATATATGCATACACATATGTATCTCGCTGAATGAGCAAACTGCACACTTTCAAAAGAAAGTTTTTTAAACAATGGGATACTGATCTGGGATTCTGAACTCTCCTCCCACAAACATGAAACTGTATGCCCGAAAACTGGTGGGCAGTGTGCAATGTGTAGGGGGAATTCAGGCACACTGCTCTCTTTCAGGCCACTTTCACAACCCCACCTTTGTTTTACATGTGACTGACCTTGTCCAGCTCTATCAGTCTTTTCAAAGTCATTGAAGGTTTGGATTTCTACATATTACTCTTTAGACTATGTGCATGTGAGGTATGCCTTACACATAACTGGTACCTGCCCCTACAGCAGAGCCGTGTACATTGAAATATAGATTGTCTGCCTTGAGTATTACCCAGAGAGGTATAACCTGAATTACACGCACTCGACAGATAACCATGCTAGTGAGAACGTTTTTTTAAGATTATGCTAAATATACGCTTAATTTTCCTGTATACTCAGTGGTTCATACCGGTTGTATCGTATGGTCTTGAAGCTCTTACTATGCCAAACCTTGACTGGCTTGATAGGGTTGCAGGATTTTTTTAGCGGACCGTGTTGTGTATATCGCCATCATGTCCAATTAACTATATAAGAGCTGAATTTGGCTTAACTTCCCTGAGGTCATTGATACAATACCGTAGAGCCCTTCTCGTATTAAAAGCCCGTTGTCATCCTAAGATTGAGATGCTGCATATGATAGTAAAAGATGCAGTCTTATTGGAACCCAGTAAGAAACACTATCATCCTATGCCACCCTTTGTTTATCCTACTATGGCAAGCTGAATTGGTCACTCAAACGATCTGCTTGTGCTAAATATGAGATAGTAAAAAGAGTTTTTAAAAATAAAGCAAAAAGGAAAGACTGGAAAGATAATTTTAGTCTATTTAGTTTGCTACATAACCATCAACACATAGGAGGAACCGCTGCCTATAAGTATCTTGCTTCTCAATCGTACTCGATAAAGTGTCCATGCCCTAGAGTGCGTAGGTTCCATCTTATGTTGCATCTTATTCAATTACCAGTAAGAGCAACACATAGAACAAGGTGAAAAATTGCTCCAGACCAACGTATGTGTCGGATAGGTGAGATAGGATCAAATTTGGAAACGTAAAACACATATTGACCGCATGTCGGAAACTGGAGGCTGTATATCGATCTTTGTACAGTCAATATTATCATCAGTTTTATTTCATTGCCACAAAGCATTTCTGGAATTATTGTTTCAACACCTCCTCACAAGCCATGATAATTGCTCTGTATAAGGTTTGGCAGACTGCGCTACCTCATCTCAACACTGTTGTCCATACTTAGAGTTCACATGGATATTGTATAGAGATGTGGGTATGTGTTATTTTAATATAGTGTTGATGTTTCGTTTCTAGCTTAGTAATTTTATATGAGATAAATGTCATGATGACTTTTGGCCTGTTTTTAATTAAGACACTTATGGTACAAAGAGATGAAAATTCTGTATTCCGATTATTGAACTATGTTTGTATGAATTAGTATGGTAAAAACAAAGAAAGCAATTGATATTTTATTGTAGTATTTTTTGTAAAAGTTATATTAACTGAAAACAACAATAAATAAATAAAAAAATAAAAAAAAATACCCTGAATGATAGCTCTGCTCTTTAAGGTGCTATCGAGACTGTGTGCACCTGATCGAAATGTCTGCTGTCTAAAGCATTCTGCGACCTCTACACCCTGAGAAAAGGCTCTGCTGTCTTTATAATTGGCAAGCACTGTACACAGTGGTAACACTTATCCGACCTCAGTTATGATGCTTGAAAGAATGAACGATTGAGTCAGCCTTCTCAGTGCTCAAACCACTGTTCAAACGTGAAGCATTACAGGCTCCCCACTGATGTTACCAGTATATATGGCAAATATGAATAATGCATGTTGTGTGTAAACCTGATCTCCTTGAGAAAATAACTTGTAAAACGTCATACATATAGCACGTTTGATAAAAAATATTGTTATGGTGAGCTATCTGCCATGGCTTTGCAAATGCATATCTCTGTAAAAAAGGTGGTCTTCTAATTTCCAAATCGAGGTACTAATCTTATTAACCAGGAAGGATTAACAGCAGAGTTGTACGTGTTGCATTGAAACCCTGATCCACAATTTGCACAAATAACTCTACAACAGGACCACTAATTCAATACAATGAGTTCCTAGCTTAACAGATAATGTTACATTGAACTATGTGCAAATCATATTTGCTGTATTTGCCTTTTTATTCTATGCATTGAAACAAGCTCTATTCTAAACCCAAGATGCAAGACTAATTGTGTTTTAATTCTCCAAGAGTGAACAATGCCTACATAAAGAAAGTACCTCAGGATGACTGGACTAGTGCCTGTTCACAAGCAGTGCAGAGCCCCTTCCAGAAGGCATATCACTGCACCTCCAATGTCACTAACATGATTGAGATGCTTAGTATCATTTATAGACTTATTGCCATTACCAATTTGCTCTTCAGCAGAGAGCGTAAGTTCTCTTTGGTCAGATCTAAAAGGTGTAGATAAAATAAAGAGGTTGTAGAGTAAATATGGCTCACATAAAATACAAAAACGTATCACAATGTTTCTAACTACAAGACTGATGGAAGGATGTGGTAATGTATCAGCTAATGTGAATGTGGTTTGCATGTGCCCATTGGAATGCCACAATGTAATGATTGACCAAGAGCTCACAATGTGCGAGGTCAAAATGTGTTTTATATAATTGGTTGATAAAATAATACAATCTAGGTCGACTCTTTACACGTGTGATGGTTATAGTGCACAATTTGCTGGGTACAAATAGAACTGTTAATTGCAGCCACATAAACACATATGGTTCTGCTTTTAGGTTTGACGGTGAAATTGTAATGGTCTGAAAGGTAAGTACTTACTAAGCAGCCATCAGAAACAAGATCCACACCGATCTCAAAATACAGCTGCCTATCAATTGCAGACGTGTGAAAGGTGTACCCCAGCTCCACGTGAATGACACCATGCGACTGACCCTCGCACTCCAGAAACCAGCACAATTTAAACAACCATTAGCCAAACGCCAACATGTTTCTTTCTCCAGTCTCCATGTATGTCATCATTGCAACGTTTACATGCTACAATTATCTGCAGATCATCATAATAAAAATAACAGCATGTTACTAAAAGTCTTTACCTTTTATTTACAAAACAGAACAGTAACTACAACTAATATTTCCCTCTCCTTTACAAAATAAAATAATTACACTTTACTACGTGTTAATATTTCGCGGCCAATGCATCTGAATCAACAACAGTAGATGGTCAAGTGTTGGCCAATGTATTCTGTGAGAAGCACAATCTTTCAGTGAGTGCCCTGAACATTTAACCTGATCATAGTCAAGTCAGTAAATCTGAGTGCAATTGGTGGCAGATTTAGTATCACTTAACAGCTGTGACATGAACCATCAGAAGAAACTACTGAACCACAGGCTAAGTACTTCAATTCTGGGCTCTATGCTAGGACGCTGTATTGCTTATGAATCAAGTGGCCGAAATGCACAATTGATTGATGTATCTTTATTGCACAATGCTCAGTGCCTGTGCAATAGCTACAATTAACCCACTGCGTTTTAGAAAACCTCCTTTGCAGGTAGAAAGGGTCGTTCTAGATCTCTTTATGACAAGGATTAGATAAAAATCGTTTTTGTGCCAAGGGGCATGCAACTCGAGTTGAAATGTGTCCTTTTCTACTTTCAGAAAAAAGTGCCATGTCGACAATTTACACCATTAGCATTTTTACGAAAATGTGGTTAAAGGCACCTTTATGAGGCTAAACTAACAAAAGGTTAATTTATTTCGAATTGTGTAAAAACATAAGCCACAGCTTTTTTAGGGAATCGCTCATTTCAGCCACACCAATTATGAACAATGCGACTATAAAGAAAGGACACTTCATCACATTGATAACACACCTATCACTTCATTCACAATCATATCATCTACTACACAAAGACATCTCTTGCTTGAGATCAAATAAAGGAATAACAATGTGTGCATAGCTAAAGTATCCAATTTTAGGCTTTCAACGAGCTAGCTTTCCTAAAGCGGATTTGCACATTTTCCCGTGGGCTAATATACACCCCCTTTTAATATGTATTATAACCATAACTATTGAAGTATTCATCATAAAGGCTACAGTATCCATAGTCAAAGTTTTACATTTTCGAAGCCAATTGGTCAAAAACATTCCTCTCTCATTGGGTAAATGTGTACAAATTAAAACAAATGTGTGAGAGTGTCTACATCTATCTTACATTAATGCCCTTTCCAAACACCCTTAAGCAGTTGACACTTCTGCAGCCTCCGATTGATTAAACCTGAAGAGCATATCATGGGCCTGATTTACAAGGCATTTTTTGATGTGAGGTTTTGCTATTGAAAAACGCTTTTGTGAATCAGGCCCACCACCTTCTTACTTTCTGATTTCAGAGAGAGCTAAAGTAGAGGCTCATGGCTTTCTTGTTCCAATATTTAACATGGACGGAAACTGATGTTGTTAGACTTCAGCTCCACCCAGTGGCCTTCAACCTCCAGCGAAGCTGAGATATGTCTGGGATTGCTTGTGTTCTCAAGCAGTAGGGCTGTGTCGGAGCAGTAGTGGTTTGCCTATGGAACTGCCGCATCTGTATGGATGTGGCAGGCTGAAAACCATCAGGGTAGATGCTCAGAGCAATTTCAGTGGTTCAGATTCATTCATTAAAAACCTTTCAGCCGGGGGCGCTGTTGCGCGGCATCGAAAATGGCCGCAGCCTGAAAGCACTCTGCTGGAGGCTTTAAATCCTCCTCCCACCGGAGCTGCACACCGCGTCGCTGAAGCCTGGATTTCGTCCCTGTCTGTGGCGGAACACTTGGGGAACGCCTAGGCGCCGGTTCGGGGGCCACGAGCGGCGGATTGCGGAGTTTGCCCCCTGGCCCTTGAGTGGCTTCGGCTGTGTGGAGCTGGTGTGCCCTTCCCCCCTGCCTCGCGGCGCCCTGTGTGCCGAGCGTCCTTGGCGGTTGCCGGCGCCGTTCTCAGCGCTCACTGGAGGTGCTGTGGCCGTGGTGGTGGGGCAGGCAGCGCATGGGACTGGTGTGCACGCCTTGCGGTACCTTTGCGAGCCTCCTCAGGGCCGGGGGCCGGCTTTGCTGTCTGTTCTGCGGCGCTGGTGTACTGGCTTGGTGCCACGGGCCCCCCCTCAGCGGATCGTGGCTGTGCTCCTGCATGTCTTTTCAGTGCTTTGGAGGTGGTGGAGGCGGGGGGTCGCGGCCCCCATTGAGGTGAGTGGATCAGCCCCTTTTTGACTGTGTGGATCAGTACTGCGGGGAACTCCTCTTGGTGACGAGGGATCGTGGGCACCTCTGCCCATTTGGTTGTACCTTCCTGAGGACTGTGGTGGAGGGTGGGGGCATTTGAGACCTGGGGCAAGTGGCATTCGCTTGCGAAACAGTGACACTGTGGAGGACTTGGAGAGGTACCCTCCCCTGGAAGTGTAGTGAAGTGCCCCCCTCTTCGTGGAAAGTTTTTTTTTTTTTCTCTTCTTCCTTGGCGTCAATTTGGCCTTTACGCACCTTGAAACAGCTTCGAGTTTGACTCCTGATGGGTCAGTCTGTGGGTTGGTCGTAGGTACCCTCCCCCACCTGTCCCCGCTAAAATAACGGCCGATTGGGGCACAGCTAGTGTTTGCCCTTGTGGCTGCGGGGGGAGCCTAGATTCTTTGCCCTCATCTTGTGCCTATACGCCACCCAAACCCTGTAAAATCTGGAATGAAAGACTTTCTCCATCCTGTGTCTGGAGTCGGACCGACCTGAGCACAGCCGCCGTTTGTGGCTCCCGGTAAACCCCTGGAATGGGTTACCCAAAGAAACAATCCAAGATGGAGCAATTCGCGAAGGCGGATAGAGCGATGGTCTGCCAGCGAGAGGAGTCCGGGGCTGCTCATATTGACATGTCTGCCTTAAACCAGACCCTACTGGCCCTCAAGGGAAGTATTGACAACTTGGGAGCGAAGATCGATGCTCTCACCTGTAAGGTAGATGTATCGGCGATACAAATTGAGAAACTGTGTGGACGTATGGCAGAGGCGGAGCAGAGGATTGGTGATGGGGAGGACAAGATCTCCGCTCTTCAAAGAGAGGTGTCATCATTACAACAGGCAGTGAAGAAAGTAACGGCAAAGAATGATGATTTGGAAGGGAGATCAAGGAGGAACAATATAAGGATTACCGGTGTGGCTGAGTCCACTCATATTGACAACATGGAACTCTTTGTTGAAAAGTTGCTGAAGGAGGTTTTGGACAATCCGCCAGTAGATATGTTTATGGTCGAAAGGGCCCATCATTCATTGGCGGTTAGACCACCCTCGGGCGCCCCGGAAAGAGCTATCATAGCCCAAATCTTCAGCTATAAGGATCGCGATACCCTGTTGCGAGTGGCCAGGGAAAAGAAAAACCTGCAATGGGGCTCATCAACTATACGCTTATTTCCTGATTTTAGCCAGCAGGTGCAGGATCAGAGGAAAAAGTTTCTAAGCGTCAAGGCCATCTTGCGGAAGAAGGGGATCTGCTATGCAATGATCTATCCTGCTAAACTTAGGGTGGTGCATGATGGTAGGTTGTCCTTCTTCACTAACCCTGAATTGGCCGAGAGGTTTTCCTTTAGCATTCCCGACCTCGGGCTTCCTGCCCCGATGTCCCCATGATCGGGAATGGACTGGCGTGGTCATGGGCCTGTTTAATGATGCACGACGGGGCCGTGTGAGGGCCATGTAAGATGTTAGCTAGCGATGGGACTGTACCGAATAACTCTGTTTTTCTGGTGGGTGATCGAATTGTGATGTGTAACCATGGTATTGAGCCTCCAAGCTTTATGAGCCGCAGATGCCGCCAGCTTCCCCCTGAGCCCAGCGGCCACTTAGCTTGGATTTGTGAAATGTTGGTGGGGTTCAGGGTGGTAGGTGGGATGATGGGGATAGTAGATTGGGGTTTCTGGCGTGGGTGGAGGGAGGGGCCTGGGGTCAGGTTTGTTATTTGGTTGGAATTGTTTGGGTGTTGTTGGGGGGTGGGGAGGGTTCCAGGTTACTGTATGCACAGACGGAGTGTTGCGTAAGATTATACTTGCTGGAATGACTTACCTTGTAAATGACTTTGTCCTGACTTTGCACCTGTTAGGGTTCTCTCCTAATCTTGGGTGTGGTCATCCCAATATAATCGTGCCCATCGGATGGGAGGGATGAGCTTTCTTATTGGTGGAGACAACGCCTTGGGTTAGCCCGGACAGACTGGGTTCCCCCGTGGCGGCGCTCCGGTTGATATTTGGCGACTACAGCTCCTTCATCATATACTCTCAGAGCGGTGCCATGAGTTCTCCCTTGGGGCCAGGTTCTTCTGTCCCTTTGGACATAACTTTGCTCACGTGGAATATTCGGGGACTCACTAACGCAAAAAAGTTGTGACTCATATCTAATTATGCAAGGAATCACCAGGTTAACGTATTATGTTTACAAGAGACGCACCTGGGTAGAGGCTCCAAGCTCCCTGCCCTTTCTGGCTGGGGAATACATAGGTATGGATCTTCTTATTCCACACATTCCCGAGGTATTGCAACTTATATCCATCGCTCCTTAGAATTTAAACTTCACAAGCAGGTGGCGGACAAGGAGGGATGCTTCCTGTTGGTGCCCGGGGAGATTGCGACTCAAACTGTTCTGTTTGTTAACATCTATGGCCCTAATTATGATTCTCCTGATTTCTTTCAAACATGCTCGGAGCAACTACGACTGTTCCCGGGTTATGAGATTGTGTGGGCGAGGGATTTTAATGTAGCCCTTTCTTCTACTTGGGACAGGTCGGCATCGACACAATGATCAATTCCTCACGCAGTGCAAAAATGGCAATCCATTATAGTCGATTACCCCTTGTTTGATGTTTGGCGACGGTGTCATCTTGACGCCCCGGAATTTACGTTTCACTCTAGTGTACACGGGAGTTCGTCCAGAATAGACTACGTGTTTATGTCCCCAGGCTTGACCCGTGGGGTGGTCAGGGCAGATATTCTTTTGCGTACCCTTTCAGACCATTCCCCAGCTCTGGCAAAATGTAAGGGTCCCCCATCTTATCCTAGACAGCTTTGTTGGAGGTTCCGCGCCCGAGCATTAGAAGACTTGGTGTTTCGGGAGGAGCTTCGCCAGGCCATCACAGAATTTTTCTGTTCAACGCGGAGTCGGTTCCCAGTCCAGGGGTGATTTGGGAAACTTTTAAGGTGTTCCTGCGAGGCTGGTGCATGTCGAAGGAAGGGGGGGTACTTAAGAGTATTTGCAGAGTGATTGCGCGTAAGGAAAGGGAAATTAGAGATCTTGAACACCTTCAGGGAAGTGCAGATTCTCCAGATCTGCAAACTACTCTTGCTGCGAGGAGGCAGGAGGTCCGGGCTCTGATGGATGATGAGGAGCGGTTCTTGGGTGACCCAGTGGCTGCAGCGAGATATGGGGAAGGAGATCGTCCAAGTAGGACCCTTGCCTGGGCTATTAGACAGGAGAACCACTTGGAGCCTATCTTGGAGGTGGAATCTCAGAGCGGTGCGCTTGTCAGGGATGTGCTGGGGATAAACGAGGTATTTCGCCAATATTATGAACAGTTGTACACTGTCACTGGTTCAGCTGGGCATGATGATATTGCCAACTTTCTTGATAGGGTCGCCTTGGGTTGGCTTGAACCGGAGGTGGGTGGGCTGCTTAATGAACCCCCCCCGACAGAGGAATTCCGCAGGGCGATTATGTCACTTCCGAACGGGAAACCCCCAGGAATGGACAGCATATCAGCTGAATTATACAAGGCATACCCTGATTTGCTTATTCCCCACCTGGGTAAAATGTTTGAGGAAGCGGCGTCCTTCGGGGTACTCCAGGAGTCCACGCGTACTGCCCTGGTTACAGTATTACTCAAGTCCAACAAAGACCCTAAATGTTGCTCCTCTTAACGCCCCCTTTCATTGATAAACACCGAAAATAAAATCATTGCCAAATTACTTGCGGATCAGCTTCTCCCGCATATGCCAGCACTAATCCTTCCCGACCAGGCGGGTTTCATTCCGGGGCGATCCACTCAGAATAATCTGCGCAGATTATTTACTATGATGCATAATGTGAATCCAGAGGTTCCGATTGTGGTGGTAGCCTTGGACGCGGAAAAGGCGTTTGATTCTGTGGAATGGCCTTTCCTGTTCGAGGTTTTTGCTCCGCTCGGGCATTGGCTCTACGTATCTTGCCTGGATACGCCTTCTATATGCGGCTCCACGGGCGAGGGTGTATACGAATGGGGTCCAATCTGCTCCCATCTTTCCTACTTGGGGCACTAGACAGGGCTGTCCCTTTTCCCCTCTCCTATTTGCCCTGGCTACTGACGGTGGCCTGTGTATTGAGAGAATTCCACTCTCATCGCGGAGTGATAATTCGGTCTTTTGCATCTATCATTTCACTCTATGCAGATGATATTCTTTTATACATAAAACATCCTCGAACAAACCTGCAACCCGTGATGGGGGAGATAGTTGCATTTGGTGCTTTGCCTGGGCTGCAGATAAACTGGGCCAAGTCTGAGGTGCTTTCGCTTACACTGGGAGTAACTCCGCAGGATGTGGGAGAGGCCTTCGCTTGGCGTCCACAGGGAATCCGGTATTTCGGTATTAGGGTGTCCACTACCCCCGCTCTTTTGTATCAGGAAAACTATGTTTCAGCTCTACAGCATTTGGAACATCGGATGGATTCTTGGGTCCGTATCTCTCTCGTTAAAATGATTGTCCTACCAAAACTTTTGTACGTTCCGGTATGGCCCCCGGTATCATTCTGGACTCGTATAGAATCTATGTTGACTAGACTGATCTGGGCGGGGAAGCGATCCCGCATTTCCTTGCGCACTTCCTTTGGGCTGTCCGGGAGTGCCATTTGAAGACAGAGGTTCAGCCATTGGAGGTCACGCTCAGGGCCTGGGATAGTCTGGTGAAGTGGGCAGGGGTGGGCCCGTGGTATTCACCCAGGATGGCCATATATAGGGTCCGTGGGATCCCCCTTACATTTCAACACATTTTCATTCAGCATTTCCAGAGTCTGCACATTCACACCCTGGGCGATGTGGCACCACAGGGGAAATGTATAACTTGGGAAACTCTTAAGATGAGAGGCGACTGCACTCCACTCACCCAATTGTTATATTTCCGCCTCCGCGAGGTACTGAAGTCGGGATGGCCTGACTTTCCCGAAGCCACAGTGACCTCCCCGATTTTAGAGTATATTGTAGCCCCGCCCTCCTCTAGGAAAGTGATCTCTTCCCTGTATTGTCTGACACGGGGGCTTGAGGTTTCTCCTTCTTCTTCCTATAGGGTTAAATGGGAGGTTAGTATGGCTCGCTCTTTACCTGAGGATCAATGGAGGGGCATACTTGCTCAGACTAAATTGATTTCCAGTAATAACAGATTTCGCCTGATCCATTTTAAATGTTTGCATCAATTGTATTACTCCCCTCTGTCTTTACATAAACTGTTTCCCCTCCGGTCACCGGAGTGCAGGAGATGTCATCAATCCCCTGCTGATTTCTACCACGTAGCATGGTCCTGTTCCCATGTCCAGATTTTCTGGGGTGCTGTAGCTGAGGTGATAGAGCGGGTGTTGGAGACCTCGATCCCTTTCACTCCAAAAACATAGGTGCTATTGTCGGTAGATTTGCATATAAGCAACGATAGAAAGCTGTTTGGGATGGCTTCAGTGGTCGCCAAGTCCCTGGTGGCACATGCATGTGGGGCATCTCAGGCACCTTCAATACACCAATGGAAAAAATGCATGTCGATGTATGAGCATAGAGAGTCACAATACAACCAAACGAGTAGACCCGGGGACTTTTGGTACTCTTTCAGGAGCTATATGGCTCGTGAGTCGGACTCTGAGAGCACCCTCTCTCCACAGCACAATGAGGAAAGTACCCCTGGGCGGGGTGGAAGACTATTGACTCTATAATGTGTTCAGTGTCTTCGTTGGCTGTGGGTTTATTATATTATTATTTTTTATTTTTCTTAAGATGGTCAAGGTCAATGTATCCTAGGTGGAGTTCTCGCCATTTGGATGTGTTCTGTTGCATGTACCGATAACCTGGTGAGGGGTTAAGGGTTGGGTGGGGCTGGGTTTTGCTCCAGAGCAGGAAGTTGTTGATTTTCTTTTCTGTCTTCCTGTCTGAATGGTTGTATTGGCATTGTCTTGTCTGATGTGTTAATTGTTATACAACTGGAAAACTAATAAAGAAATGTTAAAAAAAAAACTTTCAGCCATCATTCTTCAGTTTTGGAAAAGCTGTCCCCTCCACCAGAGTCCACCAATCTTTTGAAACCCCCGACAAACACCTGAATTTCCACTCCTTGATGCAGGGACTAAGGAGTATCAGAGATTGTCTCCAGGGCCCTAAAGCCCATGAAACCAAGAATGCAGATTGTTTTTAGTCATCTATTGTGGGGTATATTTATAGGGCAACAATGAATCTAGGGAGTTTGCCCGCTCAAGCAACAGCGCCAGATCAATATTCCTGTTTATCTAATTCAGTCTAGCCCTGTCTATGAACCATGTCATACAATGTAGATCCCTCCAACCTCTGCCGTAGATAAGCCAAGAATCAGGCTGTTGTGTAGAAAGAATATATAATAAATAGGAACATTAATATTTGGTCAAAATCACAAGTCACGCCACCTTATTCCGTGGCCCAAATGCTTTTCTTTCCTAACAATTCACTTTTCACAAACATTGAAAACACCAGTTGGTTTAGGATAACACAAATCACTGACTCTTTAACCCTACTACATGTACAGTTTTTCTTCTTTGGTTGTTTTCACCCTGGTTACATAGAAATACAGGTCTGTAGAAGGCTTCAGATACGTAGGTCACTCACAAAATACTCTTAATGTACAGAATTGTGCATTACCCTGGACATGACAAAACAATTTAACCTCCCAATATACTTTGCATGGGGTTTATTTTAAATAACATGAAGCACCTTGACATGTGACCGGGACATACGCTCGGAAATATACTTTACATGAAGTTTAATTTGGGTTGTCAAAAAGAAATAGGAGTACCCAATTACTTAAAGAGACTATATTTGTATCCACTCTGGAAGCAATGTTGTTGATTTCAAATTTCAACAAAATCACCCTGGGTCAGTTGGCTATAGTGGAATTAATTAAATGATTACTTGGTAACAATACTAAGGACCTACTTGGTCTGCCCACCCTATCAAAAAGGTAAGATATAAAATCAAAGTTCCCCACAAGACTTGGTTTTGTTGGACAGGTTAGTTACATAGAATATCTCTAGGTTTTGTGCTCAGGAAAAGTCATCAAGGCCTCTGGATACTCAGGGGAAACTTAGGGACTTGGTTAGACAGCCTCTCCTGGTTCAATCAAGGGGACCTTCAAAATCCAGCCCTTTATTTGCCTCTCCAGGTTCCCTCCAGATATTAGTCTTCCTCCTGGTCTAATCCACCTCCCAGGCAAGGTTGGTTCTCCAGAAATTTTCAGTAGTTCCACTCAGATCATCTCAGACAGCTCTCCCCTTTTCCCTTTGTGCGTCTCCTTAAACATCTCTAATCACTCCCCAAATTATCTAAATTAGGATGTGCCATCTGATTCACAAACTATTCTGGTTGGACATCTATTGTCCACCCCCTTGCAATGATTTATTTATTTTTTGAGCCTTTGTAGGGCGCTTTATACAATAGAATTGTGTTTCAAAGCGCCACAAGGCTAAATGGGAAGGGAGCATGGGAAATAATAACAATGGCAAAACCGTGATATACAGTTGTGGTCCTAATAGGCCTTGTGGCATTCTGCAGTGCAAGTGCATTGGGGAGAAGTGCAGGGAAGAAGCAGAGGGGTGGACAAGTGCTGGAGGAGGACCTGGGCGGGAAGTGCTAAGGGGTTCCAAGGAGGAGGACCTCAGGCTAAGTGCTAGTACAGGCTGCTCTCAAAGGTGGTATGCAGAGACACCAGGCAGGGGCCTGAAGGGCAGTGCAGTGGATAGGAGGGGTGCTGGTAATGATTGGGAGGAAGGGTCTGGTATCCTGTGAGATTCATGAGGAACAGGAAACCAGTCACGGTGGCAGTGGGATGATTAGCAGGGAATGGAAAGAGGCAGAGAAGAGCAGAGTTGTGAGCAGTTTCCAGAACTTAAGGAGGTCTAGCCCAAGTCTGAGAGGGGCAGGGAGGCTGTTTCAAAGGAAGACCCCAGCTGAGGAGGGAGACCTGCCCCCAACTCTCTGCTTGGAGAAGATTCTGACTGTCAGAGAGTTGGAATTAGAGGACCATAGGGCTCTAGCGGGGAGTATGCAGGCAGGGAAAGTTGGAGAAAGTGTGGTTCCAGATCCCAGAAGGCCTTGTGGATGATGTAGAGGGTCTTGAAGTTGATCCTTGCAGCTACAAGGAACCAGTGGAGAGATTCAAGGACTAGAGAGATGTGGTCCCTGGGCTTGAGGCCAAGGATAAGGCTTGCAACCTTATTCTGGATTAGCTGGAGGTGCGAAGGGAGAAAAGAAGGAGGTTGAGAAAGATGCTGCTGCAGTAGACCAGCCTGCAGAGGACAAGAGCTCTGGAGACACTGAACTTCTGGGGGAAGGTGAGACAAGAAATAATGCCTCTGAGGAGGTGGAGCTGAAAGTGGGACTTCTTGGTAAGATTCATGCTGTGAGGGGTGACGGAGAGAGCGGAGTCGAAGATGTCCCAGGGTTTTTGACCTCACAAGATAGCGGAGCTGGAGGGCCCAAAGAGGGTGGCCATAAAGGAGGGAAGGAGGGCACAGATGTCCTGATGAGGAGGGTCTCTGTCTTACTGGCATCGAGACAGAGATCATTTGCTGCCCACTTTGCCTAAATGGTGGACAGACAGTCAGGGATGAGAGAGGAGGAAGAGGGGGAAGAATAGGGACGGTTGATGGAAAGCTGTGTGCCATTGGCATAACACTGGAAATTATGAGAGAAGGAGGAGATGAGGAGAGCAAGTTGGGCGAGATAGATATTGAAGAGCCATGGCGATAGGACAGAGCCCTGGCGGATGCCATATATAGAGAGGCTGGTGGTGGAGGAAAAATAGCCCATTTGTAGCTGGGAAGGGTGGTTAGTGAGAAATGAGGTCAGCCAATCCAGTGTCCGGCCAGTGATGCCAAGGGTGTCATGGAGTCATTTTATGAAGATGGAATGGTTGGGCATGTCTAAGGCAGAGGAGTGATTGAAGAGAATGAGAACAGCAGGAGAGTTGAAGTCAAGGTCTGAAAGCATGGTTTCAAGGGTGTTCAGAAGAGCAGTTCCCATGCTTCTGGATTCCCAGAATCCAGATTGATGGTCATGAAGGCAACCAACAAGATCAGTGTGGAGGGTCAGTTGGGGGTGGACCAACTTTTCAAAGAGTTTACCCAGGAAGGAAGTAGTAGAGATAGGATGATAGTTAGCTGGCCAGGAGGGGTCAGCAGGTGGCTTTTCTGAGAGAGGGTGCACAAGGGAGTGCTTGAGGAATAGTGGGAAAGGGCCAGTGGCAAAGGAGGGGTTACAGAAGTCAGAAAGAGCTGGGATAAAAGAGGAGATGTTGTCCTTCATGGCTCTGGAGGAGCAGGGGAGCACCTGTTTGGAGGAGACCTTCATAGAGGGGACCACTTTAGGCACTCCTCTTATAAAAGGGGGCAGCCAGAGAGGCAAGTTTTAATTTTGCGTTCAGTTTCTTTTTGTTATAATGGCCTAATAAGGCCCACACATGATTATGATTGGCATGTGTGGAGCAAATGACAGCAATAAGTTACTATATTGTTCACCTTATTTATTTCAGGAAGCAATTATCCTCACAGATTTGTAGCTGAGGGGATATATCTGTGTGCTTGGGTGCTTCAAGTGCTCTGTCTCAGAAGACATTGCAATTTGAAATCTCATGGTGGCCAGAGTTATACTTTCCTCACTACAGTGTCACACTTAGTAATTATTTCAAGAATTTTTAAAAACACGCTTTTTTAATCAAAATGTGCTTTATGTTTTGGGCCAGGTGTTTTAATGTTCTGAATGTGAATTATATCATTATAGCATAAACGTGCCATAATGTCTTTGGCAGCAATACTTTTTTTTGGACGCAATTAGACTCACAGCTTGGAAACAGCAGAGCTTCGAGGGAATACAAGTCTTTGCGTGACATACAGTAGTGGCTTGCTCCTTGCTGTGCTTCATCTTACAGGTGTACAGTATGTTGTGCTGAGGTTTGCATGCTCGACATTGCAAAGTGAGCAGCTTTTTTGAGCTATGCACATTTTTTGTTTTCCCTTCTTTCCCCTTTTTCACTTGCTATTGTAAATCTGACTGGGGTCCCTGACTGATAGGAAATCACGTGCTGACCTCCCACAGAGCAACCGATACTGCCACTGGGCTATTGCAAGGTGTTTATATCATTTCAGGTGGGCAATTTCTGACTACTGGGCCAGTGGCGCCCCCATACATTTTTCATAGGGGTGGCATGATGAGGTCACTGGAAATCTTGGGGTGGCACGCCCGGCACAGGCAAAGATTCATTCATTGACTCTAAGAGACAGGCGGGCTGGAGGGGGGCAGCATTTTTATAAGGGTGGCCGTGGCCCCCCCCTTTGCTATCCCTTTGTGGTGCCTCTATACTACGGATGCACACACCAGTTGGCCCTGCTTTGATGATTTTACTGAACACTGTAAAAATTAAACTTAGACTTAAGCACACCTTTTGCCACCCTCATCATTCTCATGCTACCTTCTTTAAAGGAATAGTTCACTATAAAATGTCATTGGCTAAAAAGATGGCCCATAATCAAAAATATATGTAAAAAATATTTTTAAACAAAGTTCCTATGTACATTTTGATTAAATGAGGCTCAATCTCAAAATCTTCAAGCACTAGGAGGAATCCATGTTGTGAAATGGATGAGCCTCCTGTGCTTGTCTTAAGCTCTGCCCTTGCGGCACTAATGAAGCAAAAGCCAGCCAGCTGTAATAAACAAAAGCTACCACTAGGTGGGTTTTGCTTCATTATTGGAGGAGAGCAGATAATGCAGGTAGGAAGGCTGCATTCCGGTAAGTGCTTTTTAATTTGTTTTCCTTCCTTATGAAATCATGGCAATCATAAATACAACTCTGTTGTATTTATGATTGCCATGGTTTTCTTTCTAAGTTTCCCAGGCTCCTCCGGGCCAGAGGAGCCTAGGAAACTTGAAAAGAAAACCGCAGCAATTATAAATAAATGTGCGTTGTATTTATGACTGCCGCGGCTTTCTCTTTGAGCATCGAGGGAGCCCGGGAGACTCAAAGCAAAAGTACCAGCATTTATAAATACAACTTTATAAATGCCCTGGTTTTCTTTTTAAGTTTCCTGGGCTCCTCCAGCTCAAGGGAGCCCGGGAAACTTAAAAAGAAAACCACAGCATTTATAATTACACCTGTGTTGTATTTATGATTGTGGTGGCTTCTGCTTTGAGTCTCCTGGGCTCCGGCGAGCCCAGGGAGACTCAAAGTTGAAGCCACCGCAAGCATAAATACAACCTGGTTGTATTTATGATTTCCGTGGTTTTCTAACCACAGTAATCAAAAATACAACAAATTATATTTATAATTGCTGTGCCTTTTCTTATTGGCAAATCCAGACAATTATGATACTTCGCCGGTATCCGGCAGAGTATTCATAATTGCTGCGACTTTCTTTTCTAGTTTCCCGCGCACAGGAAACTAGAAAAGAAAGTAGCAGCAATTATGAAGTATTTATAATTGCTCTGCCTTTCATTTTACATTTTCTGTACTTGCCTGGGCTTGTGGAGCACAGAAAAAGTAAAATGAAAGTCAAGGCAGCCTCCTCTCCATGTTAAGCTCTGCTCTGGCTGCAGTAAGCAAAAGCTCCTAGTAGGGGGCTTTTGCTGCTTGATTAGTGCCGACAGAACAGAGCTTAACATGCACAGAGATGGTTGCTTGAAATCACAAAATGGATGCCCCCATGTAAACACTTTGAGCCTCATTTGCTAAAAACTTTACTTAGGAACTTTCTTTAAAAATATGTTTTACATATATTTTTGATTGTTACCCATCTTTTGGGACAATCACATTTTAGAGTGAATTATCCCTTTCAAGCACCATGTTTTGAAGATGACTGTATATATTTCCTCCTTGCATTTATTTATTTATTACATTTGTATAGCGCGCAGGCAGCCCAGAGGCATTGTGGCGCTGTTACTTATCAGGAGACTTAGTTACAATGGGTACAGGTTTTGCCTTGGGTTAACAGTAAGACAGGATTCTGTGTCATGCAATAGGGAGTATCATACAACATCACACACCATACATGGTAGTCATGGGAGCTTGATCAGATGGGGTTGGTTAGGTGAACAGGGTAGTTTTTATGGCTTTGCGGAAGGCAGTCAGTGAAGGTCCAGCTCGCAGTGAGGTGGGAAGGGTGTTTCAATGTAAGGCAGCAAGGTAAGGGAAGCTGGCGCCGCCTGCTCTAGCTCTTTTTACTCTCAGTACGGAGAGCATATTGGCATAGGGTGTCCTGGTGGGTCTTGTGGAGGAGACTGGGTGGATTCTCTGGGATAGGTATGCTGGGGCAGAGAGGTGGACACATTTGTGGGTGATGCTTAGCACTTTGAATATAATTCTTGAATATAATTGGATTTATTGAATATTCATTGCAACTCACGGGTTACTTAATTTGCTTTATTCTCGACTTTTCAGATACTGCACAATGCCTAATCTCTATGGGGCTGTGTTGGGCAACTTGCAGCGATCAGACCTAGAAAATACAACCCACTAGGGAAAAAGGCTAGGTGCACCCTTTTTTCGAGAAAGACAAGAGTTTTATTTTGTATACAAAACAGAAAGCCAACAGGGTATTACGAATCCACGGCCACAGAGCTCTCTGATGTCTTTGATGCAAGATTCAGGTTATAAACACACAAATCATCACTCATGATGCATTTGATATACGGTATTAATTGCCTACCCTATATACATGCTAATGATTACATATGGCCCATCCTCCAATTGGTTCCGCTTTCTTCTTGCTCCTCTTCACCCCACATGTGTAACGTCTTAGTCCATCATAGAATGCATCAAAGCAATTGTTAACATCAGCTGGCACCACCCTACCTTCGATCCTAACCATGCGATATGCACCTGATTATCAATGTGAACTCAATGGGCAACTTAGAGGTCAGCCTGGTCCTTGCCAACAAAGCAGCCTTTTTCTCATCCCAGACACATTGGCGCCATCATGCCCTCCTGACTGTATGGGCATTATTCTTAGTACCCCTTGGCCCAAAACATAGATCATGTCGTTCTCCGCTTTCCCCTTTATCAGTTCCCCTGCCCAAGAGTAAACCTAGCGTTCCACTAATCAATCCAATTCAGAAAGGATGTAAAGCCCATTTCCCTGCTCATCTGGTAGTTCAAATAGAGTGATCGTTGTTTTGGAGGGCGCTAGAATCTTAAATCTTTTTTCGTGTTTTGGCATCTAAGACCTCTGTCTTTGCTCCCAGGAAAATGACGATGGTACTAGGCCGCAGCCCTTCTTTGGCTGCACAAATTCTGACCAAATTAGTTCAAAGGCCTAACTGATGTGCAGGCATATGTGTGTTCTTTGCCATGCCTGGGAATCGGGATGCAATGCTGAGGCGAGGGTTAAGGCCTCGTTCTGTGTTTCTGTGAAAATACGGCATGCAAGGATTGTGACCTACTTATAAACGTGGTGTTAGTTTGTGTTATAACTGTCATCTATATATGTATTCTACATCCTACATAGTTCAATTGCAACACTACTGGATAACTTCCGCCTGCACGATTTCCGACTCCTGCCAATTATCCCCACCCATAATGCCACCCCTCACGCTGCACTGTCCCGTGCTCATTTCCATATTTTAATTTATTTTTCACATTCCAATTATATCAGAGGGGCAGTGGTCTGAACATGCATCCCAAAGGCTGTCAAATGCAAACATACCTTTGTGTGCAGTGTTTGTATGCCTTATGTTCCGTATATTATTGGTGTGTTTTCTTACATACTAAGCTGATATGTGGCATGAATAATGAGAAGCAGGTGTTGCAGGTGAAACAAGTTTAGATTCCACAGACATGCTGTTCACAAATTAAATATCCATTATGCTAGAATGTATCTACAGTTTTGCAAAAGTGGGAACCTGTCTAGAGACCAAAGCTATATTACCTGCTGAAAGTCCATGTCTCGGGGTGTACCTTTAAGAATGACCAGACCCATTGGTAATCTTTAAAGGTATAGTGGACATGGCGGTGTGCAAGTGGTTGCACAAGTGGTCTGTTTGTGTTTGTGCCTTGGACTTTCCAGAGTCTTTTTGCCATTTCCCTGAAGCTGGAGGAGGAGCCTTTAGAACACTCACCTGCACTGCGATAAAACCACATCAAAGGGGCAGATTGGGGAACAATGTGTTAGTGGTTGTACAAGTGGTTTGCTTGTGGTCTGTTTGGGGACTGTTTGTGGACCGAAGTACCAGCATTTGTACAGGTGAAATTTCGAGAGCTACTCAGGTGAGCTCCCACTGAACTATGAATAAGAACGCATCAATACTCAGCTGTAAAACATCACTCTACCCACTCTGATTAGCCCTTGTTAACTTGTGTGCCTGTTTATTTTTATTTTATTTATTTTATTGTTTTTTTATAGCGCACTTAATACCTGAGTCTGGTTTCTAAGTGCAGATCTAGGATTTGAACTTCTGTTGCTCTGCGTGGTCTTGCTTCCCCAAGCAGCACGTTGCCCCTGTGCTATCCTCCGTTCGCCATTGTTGTTATAACAATGCCGGGGAAAGTTACAAGCACGACTATAATATATAATCTGAGAAAGGGGCAGCTGTACGAAAAAGGGAAGGAGAAAAACGGACTCCTGCTACAGCAATTATATCACCTGATTGACCGAATGGGGCAAATGTTTCCAGTGAAAGGAGAGGAAACACTTCTACCCTAGCCCAACTTCCATCGCCTAGCGGTTCTCAATTACGAGGGAAAATAACTAATTTCTTCTCTCCTGTACGGAATCAAATAACACAGGGAAGAGTTAGAAGCAAAACACCTTGGTCGATCAACACGAAAAGGCAGAGCAGTGCGAGAACACAATTAATTCATTTAATTACATTGATAATAATTCCTTGTTAGAGCTGTGTTACTCCTTACACCATTGCTCACAAGAACAACTGAGTCATTTAAGATCCAAAGGGTCATTAACCTCATTGCCACTACCCAATGAATTGCAAAACGAACCTGCTTTAACCACTCAACAGCGCCTATCAAAAAGTCCAAACTTGTGTTACGAATCTGATACACACATTGAAGAGGGCCGCCCCACAGCATTGTCTGCAGGCCGTTTGTCTATTAGTAACATCAGAGACTTAACAAAATCAAGTGTTAAAAAAAGGAGAATTACAATTCGCAGTGATAGAAAATAAAACAGAAGCAATGGCTTGCCCCGATAGCAGTGAAAATGTATAATCTCCTTTATCGTCACCTGTGCCTGTAGCTGAAGATACTCACGACAGAAACAACACAATGCTGAGGAATCTGCAGTTCCCCTTTTCTACTTTGCAATACGTAAGAAAGGCTTATGAAAAAAAAGGCAGCACAGGCAATTTTACACAACAATGGGGGTCATTACAAGTGCGGCAGTAAGGGGTTTACGGCACCGGTAAGGATGCCGGTGCCGTTATCCCCTTACCGCTGCATTACGAGGTCCCTTAGCGGGTCCTGCTAAGTACGGCTGGTTCTACCAGCTGTCCTTAGCGGAAGCCGCTAAGGGACCAGGGAGTTGATAACGGGCCTGTTATTAATAGGCCCGTTATCAGCTCCCTCCCCATTCCCATTGAGCCCTATGGGGGCTCAAATGGGAATGGCGATGGGTATTTTGAATGGGGACTTACTGGGTCCTCCAAGGTTGGAATGACCCGGTATATCCCCATTCAAGGACCCCGGACACGGGTTTGGAGGCAGCCATGGCGCTAATAGCACCATGGCTTCTTCCAAACTCGTAATGACCCCCAATGTCTCAATCTATTAGCCCTTAAATTCTAATATATAAGAAGGCACAGAAGAGGGATTCACGTCGAAAGAGAAGGTCCCTCCAGCCTGCAGGAACACTAACTAGCTGGCTTGTTAAAGACATAGCCAGTGGGAATGTAGTGGTGCTGGAGAGCGAGGGAATCGAGAAAAGGAAAGATTCCTCCTGAGCTCTTCCTATACCACAATTAACGAGTGAGAACCTAAATGGCAACCAAACCACACCATTTGCACAAGACAATCCTCAGGATCTGCCCAAGGAAATGATCGATCCTCCAGCATTGGACTCAAGAGTCTTGACGATTTCTGCAGATTCACCAGACCCTCTTAAAAAGTACAGTAACTCCTAAGAACTATTCAAGTTGTTTTAAAGAATCCCTACATTTAGAATACTGAATCCAAGCAACTTTGATTTTATAGAGCCACTAAACAGCGACAGCAAGAACATTTCACGTGTACATTGCCTCCTACCGAGACAGCAACACTTACACACAAATGTTATACATCCCTAAGTCACCTTGGGTATGCGTTGGACAAAGAAGCCAGTGTTATCACAACAACTCCTTGCTGCCAAAATGGCCAGGGCCAGCAGAATGTTAAGATTACTGAAGGACAAAAGACTTCTCTGCCTAATACCTTCAAATATGACAATGCACGTGGCTGAGAATGGCTGAGAAGTGTATTGCAGGTTCGTGGGGGCCCTGCACATTTAATATTACAGCATACTGGAACATTAGGGGCCATTCACATTTGTTAGCTAAGAATGGTTCCTTAGAAGTATTAATGAAACATGACATTTTTATGCTGTAAGAGACCTGGCTGATGTTTCCCATTCATCTAGATGGTTACCAAGTCCACCAGGTGTGCGCCAATAAGGGTAGCAGAGGACGCCCTTATGGCGGCCTCTTGGTTGGTGTTCAAACGAATTCAGTTACACCCATATTGTGTCAAGTATGGTAATGTAATAGCAGTAGAGGTGGTGAGAAAGTCCTGTGAAGTCAGTGACCGCATGTTGGTCATTAACATTTATAAAGCTCCAGTTGGAATCTGTCCCTGATGATGTTTTTGACTACATAGACATGGTATTAACTCAGTGGTTTAATTCGTCGGAAAACAATGTAGTGTTATTGGGGGAAGACTTAAATGACTTAAATGCTAGATGCCAGGACAAAGATCGGATTGCCATGTATGATAATGTTATGGGTAAGAGTATAATGACCTATTAGTCTTCCAATGCATGAGGAAATCAAATTCAATCCTTGAAAGAGTGGGAGCTGACATTGTTAAACGGGCGCACCAAGAGTGACTGCCCGGGAAAGCACACGTGGCATGGGGGACAAGGTCTACAACACTAGATTATTACTTCAGGAGTAATGCATTGTTGGAACATATTATTGAGTTGCCGAAAACACCTAATACGTATAGTGACCATGCAATTCTCTCCCTTAGTTTTAACACTGGTGACAAGAATGAAAGAACTTTTGATGTCGGAGAAGTTTTACTAAATCACGCAGGCAATCGTCTGTATTAGTCGAACGCCAATATAGAAAAAGCTGACATAGAAGAGACTACCTTGATTAAATTAAATGATCTTACAGCTAATGAAATCGAAGCCTGGCTAAAAATAATTGATCACAGAGAGGGCCAGTGCAAACAATTCTTTGACATTGTAATAAGGGATGCAAAACGGGTAGTGCGTAGGGACATCAGGAGCATTAATAAAATCAGCTGCTCAAGGCTCGAGGCGCTTGACATGACTAGAAAAAGGAAAAATGTATATTACAATTGGTTAAAGAGGCAGAAGACGTCTATTGTATATGTACACTGGCCATGATTGCTAGTGACCGGGTACAGGTCATTTGGTCGAATAAAAAAGGTCGACAGGACAAATGGTCGACGCAATTTGGTCGAAAGACAAATGGTCGAATTTTTTTTTTGTATTTTCACATTTTTTTTTTTTTGGGGGGCTCCCCCAACCCTCTTTTTTTGCTACAAAAACCCTTTTTTTTCCCAAACGAAAACCTGAAAAATATATATAAAAATAAAAAATGCGACCATTTGTCTTTCGACCAAATTGCGTCGACCATTTGTCTGTCGACCAAATGACTGGACAGCCTAGTGACCATTAGGACCTGGAACACTCACTCACTGTGGCAAGTGTTGTCCGTAGTCAAGGAAGACAAATCAGCACAAACAGTAAATCCAATTACTGAAGAAGCATGGCAGAACTATATATGTTCCACGATGTTTCTGCAGGCCCCCTTACTAACACATATTATAAGACATGCAGTGCATTGGCCCCTTGCCATTAGCCTTGTAGTCATCGAAGAGGCAATAGTGAAGCTAAAATGTTCTAGAGCGCCGGCCCCATACGGCTTAGTCAATGCAGTACTTAAAAAAGATCCAGAAAGTTGGGGTAGTGTCCTGCACCTCTTGTTTAAGAGTTTGCAGTGAGTGTGATTTCCCAGAATCATGGCAGCAGTCCATTTTAGATCCGGTGTATACAAAGAGAGATTGTTTGACTCTGGGCAATTATCGACTGCTGTCCATGCTCGACGTCACAGGCAAGCTTTTTGCTTCCTTTGTGATTTACAAGAACTGCAAAGCTGGGTCGAGTCAGGTAACATACTATACCCTTTTCAGACTGGTTTAGCCGCCTGACTTGGCCATGGTGCATATCATCAGTTTGCTAGATTCTTTGATTCACGGAGCTCGACTGAGTAATGGAACTTCTCTATACATCACCTATGTCGAGTTTCGCTCCGCTTTCGACCAGGTAAACCACAAAACCTTGTGGCAAAAAATGAGAAAACTGGGTTGCCCTGAATGGTTGCTGCACATAGTCATTTCCTTACACAAGAACAACACTGCTAGTGTCCGTATAAACAACGGGGGTCTGTCGTCAGCTCCAGTGCTTATAAATAGGGGAGTCAAGCAAGGTTGTGTGCTGACTCTCCTGTTGTTCAATTTATATATAGCTGCCCTTCCATAGCGTTTGGATGATGGGGCAAATTGTCCCCCCAGAATAGACAATACTCGAATAGCTGCAATGTTATATGCAGATGACTTCGTTCTTTTCGATCAGACCTTCATGGGAATGAAGAGAATGATAAAGGAGCTAAGTGATTACGCGGTGGAAAATGATTTGAACATAAACAGTGACAAAACCTGTGTTATGTTGGTTAACAGGGAAAAAAGTAAATCGGGTCACAATGAACACTGTGTTGGGAACTTTGGATTACACAGTGAATTATTTGTACTTGGGCCTCGAAATAAGCAACACGGGTGATTATGCCAAAACAATAGAGATGAAAATCTTGAAAGCCTGCCAACTTACGTACCAGGTGCGTACGTTTGCCAGACAACACACAGGTTATTCCATGGAAGGGATATTAATATTATACAAGCAGACCCTTTTGTCCTCTGATACTTTACGGACTAGAGGCCCTAGCTATGAAGGACTACACATGGCTGAATAAATTAGAGGGCTTCTTTTGGTGTCCAATTTTGACGACTAATGACTTCCACTTCCATTGAGTATCTGTGTCTGGAGTTTGGGCTAACTTCATTGAGGGGCATGGTGTTGCTAAGGATAGGCGAACTGTACATTATATCTAAAGCATCCCCCAAGGGCCCATTAATAACTAAAACAGGAGAATATTGTATTACTGAGAACGTTTTAAGAGGAAAAATCTTTGAACAGCTTAACTTTGAAATGTACAAGGAGATGAACTGAACTCCCAATGTTACCTTGGGTAAAAGTTACGCAGTGTTAAAAGGAGCCTTTAAAAGAAGCTAAGAGAGGGGGATTGGCGCAACAATTATTTACATCTATTCAAGTTGAAGAACTTTTTGCACATATCTACCATCATACATCAATATAATAATAAGAAAATCCAGTTATGTTTTCTACAGTGTCCTGATCCTGTTGTCCACAGACTGATCCTTCTGTTGAGAACTAACCAGTTACCGTTATGAGCAATGCAAGGGGCATAGCTGCAAATTTGTGTCGAAGACAGATATTGTTGAATATGCAAGCAGGTAGACAAGCCTGAAACAGTGAGACATGTTTTCACAGAATTTGTCAAAATGTGTAGTTTCTATATGTGCATATTGGAAAAATGTGTACATCATTAGGACTCAATAAGTACATCAGACTTTTGCAACTACTGCTTAAACTCAGATTCTAGCTCCACGCAGATTGCTTTCTATCGATTATGGAAATTTGTCGAGAAGAGCTTAAATAATGTTAATCAGAAGTGAATGTCGATGAAACACAATTATTGTAATCATGTGTGAAAGGTAGACAAAACAGGAAGAGAAGTTGACAACGGTTCCCTAAGTCTGATTAAATTGACAGATGGTCTGAAACGACATAATTAGAAGGCATTTTTGAGAAAATTGTCCTTTTCAGTAGGATTATGAAATAATTATGTTTTTAAGTGTTCTTAAAATTGAAACAAACAAAAAAACACACTTTTTAAAATATTGTTTATATGAATGTAAAAATTGTGAAAAGTTTTTAAATGAACTAAACACAATAAATACATAATGATAGTGTACACAGCCTTCTCCAAGGAGTACGCTGTCTGTGGGGCACTAGTTTCACATGTGAAAATATTTTATGCCCACGACACCTGAAAAATATTCTGGAAAATGATTCAAAACATTCCTCAGCAGCACGATTCATGGAGACTCTCACGGTTCCTCGGGTAAGGACATCTCCTGAGTCTCTGGACGTGCATTTAACTGAAATGATATGGGCACATCTCAAGGGATATTTGCAGCAGGATCATAACCCAAGAACATGGCTGAGCTAATTGATGGCTTCACGGAATCTTGGTTTACGGTACTTTCAGAAGGTATTGGCTGCAGGACAATAACCTGAACTAAAAAGGTTCTACCAGTGGCTGTTGAACGGCATGCAACAGCGATAAATATGTAATCCTGTATCAGAATATGTCAGCATTAATTTGGACGCACAGATAAACATTTTGGAAGGGACCTATATATATCTACTTAAATACATGTTCAATTAATTTATTTAGTATTTCTAAGTTTGGGACAAATAAATAAAGCTTCTGTATGCACACATGGATAGTCACTTAATCTCCTGCCAGTAATCATTTAACAGTGTGGCCCTGGAAGGAATATGTGCTCCTCTATCATAATACTATATCTGTTTGCCATTGGAGTATTTTTCCATGAAGGGTCTGGCATAGGGATGGGGGATGGGGATTTAGGAATTGTGGCCATATTGTACTCTATGTCATGTGTCAAGAGGGTGCGGCATGTGACAAAGGAGAGATTGCTATATAAGCTGCAGGACTTGATTTTTAAACATACAGTAAGTAGGTGGAATAAATATAATAACAATAAACATAATAATAACCCATAGATCACAAATACAATATACAAAGGTCTGATGCCCAGCACGCGTGCACACACATACACAATACATAATTGTGTTAAGTACCCATGTGGGATGGTCAAATACTGTAGCTCTCAGGTTACTATTCGTCCAGACTCTCAGGAATTGTACACAAAATTAAATTGAGTTTTAAAGTGATACTGGCAATATGACTGATAGTTAAACTAGAACTACTCAAGCACTGACCCAAATTAAAATCATACACTGGGATTATGCAGACAGGCAATACTGGCACAGAAAACTTGTATTTATTTAATTTTATTTATTTATATACAGGAGGAACAATACTTTTTTGATCATAAAAACACGTTGTAATAAATAAATGAGGTGAGTTTGGGGGGAATTCTGACCAGATTGTGGAGGGGAGTACATGCAACAGTCACTGGGGACAACACATAAGTGGACATAAATAGATTAAGGACAACCAACATTGGAACATTTTAAGTGCAGGTAGGCTGCACGCCCAGCTGTGCTCTGGATGTGACCATGATGAGTGAAGTGCTAGAGTGGAGGCAGAGGAAGTGAGAGACAGAGGCAGTTTAGAGGGGAGGGAAAATGGTAGCTAGCAGGTAGATAAGAGGTCTGTTAAGAGGGTAATTCAAGGCGAGGAGGTAGGCTTTTAGTTTTGTTTGGAACAGATCTGTGTGGGCTGTTTTTCGGATGTCCAGGGGAAAAGAATTCCAAACAAGTGGAGCAAGAAGAAAGAAAGACCGGAAGCACAGGGAGGGTGAGGAACCACAAGGGTAGTCGAGGAGGCAGAGCTGAGATTACCATAAGTCTTGTAGAAATGGATAGAGAAGGACAGATACACTGGTGCCTTATCATGGATAGATTTGTGAACCAAGAGAAGATATTTACATCTGGCCCTGTTTTGCGATGTCAGCGATCCAGCCTGGCGACGGTATGAGGAAGTAGACATGAAGTGACGGAGAGTTCAAAGATAGTCCTGGTAGCAAAGTTAATGGGCATCATCATGAGTTTGCTGGTCCAGAAACAAGAGTGCTGGTAAGCTTGCTGGCACCCTTGTTTCTGGACTGGCGAACTACGAGTCTGCCTGCCATTGCCGCTGTGCCCAACAGGTCTGACCCTTCTGAGCACAGCAGCCACAGTAGGCAGACTCTTCATGGGAGCACTGGCACTGTTGCTAACAGTGCCAGTGCTCATGTGGCCCCAATCCCATAGTGTTCCATAACACTCTATGGGAATGGGGATTAACAAATATACTGGCATCTGACTTTCCAGCTGCCAGACTCGTAATGAGCTGGTGGCACCAGGAGGTCAGGCACCGGTAAAGTATTACGGGTCTGTCAGCAACCCACTGGTAGAACCATCAGGGTTAGCTCTGGGCCCGAAATGAGGCCCAATGTTTTGTCGAGAGGTCTGAAAGCATAATTGGGGAGACCAGAGAGGATGCTAGCACAGTTGTCCAGTTTAGAGAAGATAAGCGTGGTTAAGAGATGGTTGGCGATGTTGAAAGGAAGGAGATGTCTGATTTTTCTAATATTTAGGAGGTTGAGGCAAGCTGCTGTTGCAGTTTTGAAGATGAAAGTATAGAAGGTGTGAGTAAGGTCATAGATGACGCTGAGGTTTCTAGCTGAACAAGAGTAAGGGAGAGTATAAAATGGAATTGGATAGGCAGAGGAAGAGGTCAGGGAGAGCCTTTGGCAGGGAAGAAGAGCATCTCTGTTTTTGTAGAAGAGTTGGTACCATAACCCAAAGGAGGACATTAGTGCTCCAAGAGCAGCGGTGTACAGTGTAAGGAGGAGCAGACCCAATACAGAGATGTGTGTAACACCAACATTTAGAGGAGTGTGTTGAGAGGCGTTGTTGCTGAAGGAGACAGAGAATTGGTGAGGTGTAAGATAGGATTCAATACAGGTAAAGGCTTGATTGTGAATACCAAAAAGAAAGACTATTGCGGATGTCAGAGTGATCAACCATGTCAAAGGCAGCAGGCAGTTCAAAGAGAATTAGGATAGAGGATAGGTTGGAGTGATTAGCAGAGGTGATGAAGTAGGACACATACATGATAACAGTTTCCGTGGAGTGACAGGAGTGGAAACCTGCTTGTAGGGGATCTCGAAGGTTGTAGACAAACCTAATGGCATCATACAATCTTTCTTAGCAGACTCTTTAGAATAGGTACTAAAGGAACATATGCCTCAGGTAGTTCATTTGCAATACTGATGCCCTTTCTGGATCATCAGTTCACGTTTTTAATGCTCTATACATGTTCACTGTAATGGGAGCATCAGGTTCATAACTGTGTTGATTGTGTTCCAGCTGCCTCACAGCCGTTCATCAGTGGACAGCCTTATTCTACCTAATGCTTGATTCTTACAAGGCATAAGTCATCTTTCTCACTGCTTCCAATGCTAACCCCCCTCCCATATCATCGATTTCCTTCCCTCTCTACCTTCTCACTCCATCACCAAAGGCTTGCAATCTTGTGATCCTCCTTGACAGAGACCCAAGCCTCCAGCAACAAATCATGACTTCTCTCACTGCTGGCAGGATTCACCTAATTCACACAAGTAAAATCTGCCCCAGATCACCCACCATTCCACCAAAACTCTGATATCTATCCTTGCTCTCAACAAACTGGACTATAGTTCAAGCCTACTAGCTGGTCTCTTCCTCTACTTCTTTCCTCCAAAAAGAGTTCTTATCTACTTTGCTACTCTCACCCTCTAAATCCTACCATCATCCTTGTACACAAAGCTATCCATAGTCTTGCCCCCTCATCCTCGTTGACTGCATCCCTCTCTCTCCCCTCCATCTCGAACACTGCAATCCTTCTTTCTCAACAACCTTACTGGTGCCAACACCCTCTGTGCCTCCAACCTCTTCCACTCCTGCTCTCTACTTGCCATCACCACTGTAATGCCCTCCCTCTGACAAAAAGGAAGCTCAACAGTGAAAATATTTCAGACCAAATTTCAACTCGACACACTAGCCAGTGGAGGGTCATGTCACACCCCCTCACACCAACCCAATAACTGACCATCCAAGTTTGCACCAGCTGATAATGTCACATTTCTTTTTATAATAAGGTATGTACATATTACCATAAAGTTAAGGTTCTAGGGCATCTTATTTACATATGTTCTTTTATCTATGTCCCAGGTCTATGTGTCTCCTCTATACCACCCCTTCATCACCTGCCTTACACACAATCAAACATCCCTCTGAATATGCTAAAGGCCCCGTATCCAGTGACTGCCAATGTTATCTGTAGTGCCTCCTATGTTTATCATTTCTGTTAGAATGCCATCCTGGGTGTTCAATTAATACAATAAAATACAGTATGTCTGTATGAAAACAACATCTTGCCATAACTTTATGCAGGACCCAGAACAAAAGGATTATATTGTCAATGCTGGGAATGGAACTGACATCACCTGACACAAGTTGATTAAGCTTCTCCCCTCAATGCATACTATCCATGATCTATCAGCAGGACAGGACTGATGCCCCTGAACACCTATCTGCTTGAAAGGAAGCTTAGGTGACACCTGCCTTCCCACAGAGTGGATGTCTAAGCAGTTGCATTATGTGTAGTACACTACACGAAGGAGGAGCGTAGGCCCTATAGGTAAGATATTCATTGAAATGGATCCCATGCATATATTCTGTTAGGTTGCCGGAGTTCAATGCACCATACAATAAGCCTGTGTTTAGTTTTTAAAAAAGCATACATTGGTGAATTACCGATTGAAATGACATTATGTGCACAGAACTGGTTAATTGTGCCGACAAAGAAATAGAGGGCATACATGAAAAAGAAAATGTGGTGAGGATCAAACCCTTGTTCCTAGTTTATTGAAAGGGTAATCTAAATGAGCAAGGGATTCACCAGGATCACATCCGTGGTGCTAGTTGACTACGTGGGTTGCCAGGCAAGCTGTCGGATCTCAGGTGCTCCAACCCTACTGGGTGTGCCTGTATATGTTGTGACCAGGTGCGCAGGTGCAGGCACTTTGACATACAGTTCCAGTCCACACGTGGGAGACATTATGACATCCCCTGGATCTAACCTTTTCAAGGGCCCTCTCAGCCACAGGGGCCACCTGGCAATATCCCCAACATTGCCCAGCGTATAAACAAAACCGATTACTAGATAACTAACTACTCAAGGTGGGAGACCAATCAGGTGTGAGGTAATAGTAGATATAGTTAATAGCCAACTCAATTGTGCATGTGTCGTCCAGGTTGGAAGCATAATCGACTCGTCCCCTGCATTTGATTGGTTATTGCCACTGCATGGGGCGCAAAGAGCTGGAAGGTGCATTCATCTACACACAGTGCCATCTATAAGAGGAGATGTGCATGCGGCCATTATAGGCCTCGAAGGGAAATGGCGGGAAATAGGGTGCTGTGTGCAAAAGCAGGAATGGCTAAGAGATTTCGGATTAGTCCAGCATGGCTACATGCATGTGAGCAGCTCTAGATGGCTCTGTTCTGGTTTGCTCATACCCAGAAATGATGGAATCCATAAAAGAAGTCACATATACAATTCTGAGCTTGCACGATTGGCACCCATTGCCCCGGAAGACGGTCAGGGGTGCAGAACCAAGTGCTAACATGGGTGAGGGGTGATAGGAGGTGATCCTGCAAATGGCACACACACGATATACAGCAGTGCCTTCCTTTCCGTCGCTTTTGAATTTGTATTTATTCTATAACACATATGTTAATGGCGAAATAGGAGTTATATAGTCCTGGGTATAACAGTCCCTGTAGCCCCTCCCTAGGAGCAGGAGCTTCCCAGCATCACCGCACACTTCAGGACATCCATCCCCTTGACGCATCATTGCCACGATGAGGAGGTAAGTTGCAGGCATATAATAAGCTGCCTTCAACTCCCTCCACGCTCTGCCGCTACGAGAGCTAATTACCGCTCGAAATAAGCAATCCACGTTTGAATTTGCTTTGATCCACTTTCCCAGCTGACATGCATTGTTTTAATTGGTGCCCACGGCCATTACACGATTGTCTGGGCCATCTTAAGATGGTTGCCGCCAGAAGTGCACCCAGCGCCTGATCCTATCCCCCATGGCTGCCTGACTTCCTTGCCCTTCAACGCTGTGATTGGCTGCCCATTTAAACCAACCACAAGCAACCGGCAGGCGAGAGCTGGCCAGCGAAGTAAGGCAGAGAAAGAAGGCTCCCCTGTTGATGGAGCTGACCGAGCGTGCCGTGCTGCGGGCTGTGCCAGATCCCTAAGCTCTGCCACTTGCCGCCTGTTACACCTACACCCCCACATGGACTACCACAGGTACTACTAACGCTAAACGGCGAGAAATTTTTGACGCTCTGGGCTCTGTTCACGTGTACCTTGTGCTGTTAGCATGGTAATTTTTCTACAACCCTGTGGCCCTGAACCGCCGTATATGCCTTCATTGTTTTGCTAATAGCTTTCATCGGCCAGGCTCTAAAGCCACGCCGCTGGAACCCCCACTGTTGGTATTTCGTGCACTAGCTTACTTGTTATGTCATCTAGCATACTGAGCTGTTAGCTATTGTACTTGCACCTCAATTGACCATAACAAAAATGCATTCTCGTAGTAGTGATGCACTAAATCTTTTGTGATATTTTGTGATATTCCCCTGCTATTGTACAACGCACTCTCCTTAGCTTTGCTCTGTTGCTCTCACCTGCATACTCATTCTGATGATTTTATTCCATCTGTTCTACTTATCTAGCATACCTAGCAGGAAATGCCTGAGTTGTGCCATTGTACACCCTGATTAGCCTATTTTTACAATTGCATTTGTTGCACTCACACCTCAATGTTTAGAATACACTCCTATCTGTATTGTATTGAACTTAGCCGATCTCCTATTCAGCCGACCCCACTTTAAATGAGTGCTTTGCATACTTAGTGTCATACAATACTGCTCGCTGCACTTTATGACTGCAATTGCCTGCAAGCCCTGGTGAATTTTGCCACCATGCACCTGTCTCTAACAGCCCTTCACTCCTTTAAGCCTCTTCTCCAAAAGTTATTTGCACTTGCCCTGGTCATCACACTCTACTTTACCTTCCACCTAGTGCCCACACTCAAACACACTGTGACCTTGTCACCACACTCACGTTACCATTACACTATAACGATGCCTATGTCCACCTATGACACCAATCCATACCTCACCAACCCATCCCTATGGCGCCAACATTTTGCATCCAAACCTACTCCTATCCAACCATGCTCACTTGCTTTGAGAAACGCCAGACTTGGCACCAGACTCACTCACTCCTCCTACCACCATCTCACACCCATCCGCCAAAACAAACACCAACAGCCCATTACTAGAACTGCTTTCTCTCCACACACATCGACCTCCCAACCCATCAATCCCACTGTGAACACTCTCAAATGGGCATTAATTAATGCTATATCCCCCACAGCTCATGCTCTTGAGGTGGCAGACCTCACCCTAACTCATGACCTGGACTTCATGGCCGTCACGGAAACCTGGATTCATGCAGCATCTGCACCTCTACTCTCGCTAGCCATCCCATCAGACTATAATATCATCAGACATGATCGCAATACCAGCCAATCTAAAGGTGGTGGCATTGCTATCATCCACAAAAACTCCCTTAACTTCCGCCTCTCTATTGTTCATCAACTCTCATCTATGGAAGCCCTAACAGCCAAATTCGCCCTCACCCCCAACAACAACATTTCACTTCACATACTCTACAGACCCCCAGGTCCATTATTCACTTTTGCTGAAGACCTCTCAAACATTCTGGCAGACAATACTAAAACTAACTCCCAAATGATTGTACTTGGTGACTTTAACCTGGGCCTTGCCGACCCCAATGACACTGCTGAGCTGACGATTGACAACCTGCTTAGAAACTTAGCCTTCACTCAGCATATCAACACATCCACACATTCCAAGGGTAGAATGCTTGATTGGATAGCTCACCTCAATTGCGGAATCAATGTGGTATCTAACCAACCTTGTGCTTGGACCGACCACCACTTAATCACTTTTAACATCCCCACCAAAACCATCAGCTCCTCTCCAGACGTTGCACCTGCTATTCCTACACGAAATAAGCGTGACATAACTTGTGACAAACTCCTCCCTCTCATCCTACCAGTCCTGAATGAACAAGCGCTATTAAGCACGGACCCTACTGTCCTGGTTGACACATTTAACCTCACTATGCTAAAAGCCCTTGACTTCATTGCCCCATCAAAACTAAGAAAACCTAAATCACAAGCTCATCTCAACTCCTTGTTTACACCCGAACTCAGAATCCTTCGCAAAGAAAAACAAATCACTGAATCACATTGGAGAAGCAACCCTGCAGAAGTTAATAAATCTAGTATCGTCCTAGCTACGTTAAATTATAAGGAAGCTATACTCCAGGAGAAAAAAGACACTTATAACAAACGCATCGAGCAAGCCAAATCCAATACTAAAGAACTCTTCAGAATCTTGAAAGAATTGGAAACCCCTGTCACTGCACCTGACACCACCATCAAAGATAGCACCTGGTGCACTAGTATCCAAAACACTCTCCTTGGTAAGATAGCCACTCTCCAAATCAAGATTAACGATAAACAGACTAATCTACTATCTAACTTGCAACCCAACTCTCTCCCGACTATTAACAACTCTATCCCAGAGTCGTTGACTCCGTTTAGCTTCTCACCCCTAACCATCACTGAAGTGGAAAATATTATTAATAGCCTCAAACCTTCCAACTGCCAAGGGGACCTCTGCCCAGCGCCCATCATCAAGGAAGCGGCCCACGAGCTACCATCTTTTATCACCTCACTCATCAATTCCTCCATCAGCACGGGGATTGCACCAGACAATTTAAAGGATGCATGGGTTATCCTGCTCCTAAAAAAAACAACTTTGGACTCCAACATACCCACGAACTACAGGCCCATCACCACAGTGCCATTCCTACTAAAAATCCTTGACCGAGCTGCATACTTACAGATTCAAGACTATCTCGAATCTAATAAACTCCTGGGTCTTAGGCAATCTGGGTTTCGGCCCCGACACAGAACCGAAACTGCCCTTATCGACCTCAAAACGCAGATCGAAGATTTAAGAGACAAGGGTAAACTAATTTTACTACTTCTTCTCGATCTCTCTGCGGCTTTTGATCTCATCAATCATTAAATATTGTATCGACACCTTAAACTAGCTGCTCATTTTTCTGATAAAGCCACAGCCTGGATCAGTTCATTCCTGGACAACAGATCGATGCGTGTCTTCTCCCTCCTAGCAGCAGCATCACCGGCACCCGTCACCTGCGGGGTACCACAAGGTTCTTGTGTCCTCCCACGTTGTACAACGTGTTCACAAAACCCCTATTTGATATTTTGGACTATCTGGGTGTCACATAAACTAACTATGCTGATGACACCCAGATACTTATCCCAATCTCAGGAGACTACGCCTCTGACTCTCTCTGTGAATGCCATCTACCAAGTCATCCAAGCCTGGATGGCGCAACACGGACTCTGTCTGAATTATGAGAAGACAGAGCTTCTCATCCTCGGCTCTCCTCACAAACTATCCAAACTGGCCCCTGAGTTCAAATCCTTCATCATCGATGGTAACACCATTAATGCCTCTAAGGACACTAAAACGTTAGGGATTTACATTGACTCTACTCTATCCTTAGCCAGACAAACAAATGCAGTATCCTCTTCAGCGGCATACTCCTGTAAGCTCATTACAGCTAGCCGCCCCTTTCCTGTCACCAGCCAACTGTGTCTCACTTGCCATGACTCTCGTGCTGTCAAAAATGGACTATTGTAATGCCCTTTATTTGGGCACCAACAAATGTAACCTAAACAAGTTAAACAAATCATCCAAAATAATGTTATTAGAGCAGCACTCAACATCCCTAAGAACCAACACATCTCAGACACCAGACGTAATTTAAGCTGGCTTACTGCCCCTCATTGAATTACACTGAAAACTCTTGCCCTCACTCACAAATGCCTATCCAACCAAGCACCGTCCTACCTAGCCAACATATTCGCCCTCCACAACACCAACAGACCCCGCAGAACTGCTCAGACTAACTGCCTCTCCATACCACGCTACAACCTTCAAAGATCTGGCGGAGCCAGCTTCCCAGTGATGGCAGCGAAACTTTGGAATTCACTTATTAAGATCTGAACCATCCTTCCCCAGATTCAAAAACATCTTCTACCGGCCAACCACCTCCCATGGGCTAGCCACCTGCCTCATTGCTTGTACATAGGTCATGACTTTCTGCCACCCCAGAAATGCATTATGTATATATGTTTATATCTGTAACTGTAACTGCATTTTAAACTAAATTATAATGCTCCGTCTGTCTTATCTTGCTGTAACTAAAACACGCGCCCGGATGCCCTCGGGCCTGGTGCGCTCTATAAATAAAATAAATACAAATACAAATACAAATAAACATATTCTGAAGGCCCTCCTCTATATTTAGCTAGCTTTTGTTTCATAATGTTCCTGTTTTTTTCTGTCTAGTTTTCATTTGGCATTTTATTCCATTACACAGAGAGTCCTTAGTTCAAGGTGATGTTAGTTGTTCGATCAAAGATGGGAGACAATTGAACTTCAAGACAAGGAGAACATATCCCACTCAACCGGCCTATTTTCAGTGCCTTTGTAGCAATCGTATGTGCAGGGTTGCGGTGGTATGACAGAGCAGAGAAGGGCAGAGTGTGTGGAGGAGCCGAAGACCAGGCAAAGGCAGAGTCGTTCCGTCAGCCCCATCCCAGAAAAATGTGAAGGCATAGCTCTCAACCATTTGTGTCGCAAAGGCGAGTGTAATCACCCGATTTTGTTTTTGGCGGGTGAGAGGCCCATTGGAATGAATGGGCTTGCAGGAGGCTTGGCGGGTGAGTCAGCCCTTCACAAGGCGGGTGACACCCGCCAAAAGCGTGTGAGTTGAGAGCTATGTGAAGGATAATCCAGGGCCAGCAAATGCTGGACTGGTTTGAAGTGAAGGGACTTGTGTATTGGCTACAGTAACACTCCCAATTGAAAAACGCTTTGTGAATCAGGCCCGGTATGGCTAATTCAAAAAGGCCATGGGACACAGGATACAAGCATGGACGTCATTTGAGGGTATCCAGGGGTAGCAGCTGCAACTCCTGGATCCCATTTTGCGACCTCGGGTGTTGGCCTTGCGACACCTCAGACAAACGACCCTTGCAGTCGATGGTCGTCAAAATTAGGTGGCACTAATACACAAGGCCGCAGCTTTCACAGGTTAGAAGTTGCACGGTTGTGTTCACTTTGTCTATGAGTTGGGTGGCACCAGCGATGCAGTGCAGAATGTTCGAAAACTTGCACGATTCGACTATCGTTATATTTATGAACTATTGCAGGTACAGGTATGTAAAGATATATAAACAAGAAACTGCACTTTGAAACAAAAAAAGTTCAATTATCATGAATATGTATCTATTTAATTCTAACACTACAGGCAGAGTTTGCAAACTGGGTACTTGGCAGCTTAGTGGGACACTCATGTTGGTCTGAAGCCGTGGCTGCCCTGGAGATACCTTTTTATGCTTTCGGTAGGTTAGGCAATCTGTTTGAAGAGTGGAGCATTTTGAAAAGACCTGACATGGAGCAGTCTTTTGGAAGCAGGGGAGTTTACAGCAAAGCAAGTGGAGCAGGGTGAGAGATTTGTGAGATGAGGAGTGGGGTCGAGGAGAGGCTAAACATGGTGCTCAGGTATGGTGTGTGTCCCACCCAAATCTGCCTTTCCCTCGTATGTTTACGCTGCCTGCAGGTGACGCAGTACAAGCAGTCTAGGGGCTGCAGTTGGGCATGCAAATATAATGCAATGGACTAACTCATTTATGCTGGCTATTTCTGAACATTGGGAGGGCAAAATAAATAAAATGTGAAGGAGCATACTTATGTACTTGGAAAATAGGTTACACATGGTGCTTGGGGAACTGTAATAATCAGTACCTGTTAAACTGTTGGGTGTCCTGACCCACGTTTGACCTATCATGCTGCAACATTTGGTGCTGTGGGCTTAGAAAATCCAAGATGGCCAAAAAGCCCACATGTGCGCCAGAATCTAGGAGAACCACGCAGTTTGTGCACACTAAAATGCTTGCCTAACTTGCCACCCACCAGTGCGAGCAGGAGGGGCCGGGGTGCCATGAGTGAAATGTGTGACAAAGGAAAAACCGCACTTTAAAATCACCTTTTGTTTCTCTGAATGCCAGCTCAAAATGCCTATTTTCAAACATTGCAACACATCCAAAAATCTCACTGAACACCAGCGGACATCTGGCAGAATGAAGTATGTGTGCATACTAAATCTGGGAAGTTGAAGAGCCCCAAAACAATGTTCATAACAAGACTGGCTGAGCTCTGCAGGTCTGCAGCAGCCTAACTGAAACTGGATTTAAAACTACCAAAAATCGAAAATGTTTAAATTAACTGAGTGACCTACTTTGAGTGTCACATAGTTTGTCACTGTTGAAATGTCATAGTTTTGAACTTAGAATCAGCATTCTAGCTGCATATGTAGAAATTGTCTTGACTTAAACTGGGGAACAAAAAAAATGACATTTTATCTGAAACCTGGCTTAATGAAACTGAATTCTGCTTGACATCTACCTCCACATGAGTTAAAACCTGCTTAGCCACTCTTACCCTTGCCAAAAGGAGTTGTCACCTCTCTGATTAGATTAGGGGTGGAGCAGCTACAGGGAGTTGAACAAAGGCCTGTCCTGGGCCCAGGCAGATGGTTTATTAGGGTGGCCGTAAAATAGCTTCCTCTTGGCAGAAGCTGGGAGGGGCAGGGTCTCTGAGCTTGGCAGAAACTGGATAAACTGGTTTCTACACCATGTGACCTGAAAAGACGCACCCCTGTTGGCCAGAATATGATTCTAAGAAAGATGTATAACTCATGGTGCGGACTTGTCAAAATTATTTAAATGATACCATAATTCTTGTGATTTTTCTGTGCACATTTTAAGACGCGCTGGGAATTTGTGTGATGTTCTGGGGCAAAACCCCGCTATTTATGGATATTACAGACTCTGTGTTTAAGCTAGAGACATGGGAATTTACTGGAGTATGTATGGACAGGCCGTGTATATGTGTATAATTTTTAATGAAGAACCAAGGTTGCATAACCCACTAAAATCGAAAATGTTGCCGTTTCTGAATGCAAGCCCTCAGGAAGAGCAGATTTGGGACAGAGACTACCTCATGTGATAGGTAATATGTACATGCAATGACAAACCACTATGTATTTGAGAAATGTGTATTTTGATCAAATATAGATTTGTGGGCAAACTGACCAGGGGAGGATCCTCTGACCCATAAAACCTACAGCATCACTCTGACTCACAGTTCCTTCCCCAATCATGGGAGAGGGGAGACTTGGGCCAATGACAAGTTGAAAGAGGGGCTGACTAGTGATGCTGCACACACACCCACTTTCAAAAGACATAAAAAGAGCCACTGGAAGCTAGAGAGGACATTCAATTCCATTTACTGCGGAGCATGCTGCCGGACCATACAACATCCCGAGGATACCAAATTCAACACTTAGACTTTAAAACTCCAAAGAACTTGATTCAGAACTCAAGGCAAGGGCCTAAACCCACAAACTGAGAACTCTTCTCAGTAGGCCTCAGCATCCAGCAAACCTAACAGCGGTAGCAGCATCCAGGAGCCGTGCAGATCAGCGCTGGATCCAGAGAAAGCTGTGCAGAAAGATCCAGAACCTGTAGCAGTACCCAGAAAGCAGAGCAGTATCCAGAATCAAGAGAGGCTAGGCCAGCAGAGCAGAGCTGACCCAGATCACTGTGAAGTGCCGAGACCAGAACCGGAGTCCAGTCCAAAACCTGACCAGATCCGTGGCGAGGCCTATTTCTAAATATATTGTGAGTACCTAGCAGAACTGTGCAGAACCAATCACTTAGTTAAAATAATCTAATCCAAACTATTTTAATCTAAGTAGAACTGCCTCCTAACTGTCACCTGTCAATTGCAAAGCTGTCACCTGTCATTTTCTAGCTGCAAGCTGTAACCTGTCGCTTTGAACTTTTAGAATTTCAAATCCGAAAAACTACCTTGGAACCGTTTGGGTTAGGAACTTGGTTTAACTTTCCTCTGAAAGCTTAGAATCTCAGCTTTTCGACAAGCTTAGAACCGACGTGCTACTCCTTATACTTTCGCCGTAATCACGATTCTCGCACTCGCAAATTTTGCCGCGATTTGCGATTTGGTTAAAAATCCAGCCAAGTGTGAAAACAGCAGCTTCCTTGCTTTCCTTTGCCAAAAATGTGTTTAACCTGCTAGTTACTCCTAGATCCTTGCCAGAGTGAGCCTGAACTCATCCCAGGTATATTTCACTCACCCTGAACCTCCTAAAGGGAATAAAACCATTTTGAGCATATTCCTCACTTCATTGCCAGCACATATCAAAGCACTTTTGCCTGTATTTCAAACTCATACCTGTAGTCTAAGCTTGCTGGGTTGAACTGAATTACAGTTGATTGCATTTCTGAGAACTGTGTGCTTTCCTTCCATTTCCTTGCATTGCATAAAGGGGGGGAGTGGATTGCCAGAGAAAAGTGATTACATTGTGTTGTTGAAATCATATTGAGTATTTTCTGTATTGCATTTTCATTCCACATTGCATCCATTTGAAACCATAAAAGTATTGTTGCTATCGTATCCATCCTATAACCACTCATCATTGATTATAAAGAAGTGTGCTAGTGCCGGACTATCCATTATTGATTACTGCTCAGATTAAGTGTGATATTCAATTATTAATTTATTATAAAGTGTGATATATATATATATATTGTTTAAATTATCAAATAAACCTTTTAAACTTGCAAAACAGAACTACTTCTTGGCTCAGTGGGGACAGGGGGATTCCAAGAGAGGGGTGTTATATAGGGGTAGTCATCCAGAACTCATGAACTGGACGTAAAGATATATCAATAAGGGTTTCCATTCAGTATCCCAGACTAGGCATTCACTTAGCTGTAGTGATGAATTGAATCCTCTTACAAAACATTTTGGAACAGTTATCCAGGAATACAAAACAATGCAAAATATATGGCAGCTTTATTTTACAAAGAGACTAAGCTGTACCTTTTTTATCAACAGCTCAAATGCAAACAAATTACGCTTTAAATGATGGCTGTCCAATAGAGTTATGTATCAGATTGGACATTACAGCCCCAGTTAGAAGAGCAGCCAATATTCTAAACATACGTATTTGCAGACGATGCAAGTGTAATGGGCTGTTCCCCAGACCTGCCTACATATGATAACTGTACCTGTCATATAAACTCGTATCTAGTTTAAGATGTCATTACTTCAGCATTTTAGGTTGAGCTTGGCATGATTGCAGCACCTGTGCACGAAAGTCTTTACCTTACCTATGATGAAAATACTTGTATTGCGAGTCTATTATTAGCTTCATAAGGCAATACATGTGCATTGTTGAGCCTGCCTTTGCATTTGATGAGAATGCTTTGATATGCGAGGCTTTGCTTAGCATATGGAGACAATATCTGGCATGTTGAATATGCCCGCAATAAAGTCGCAGCACCAGCATGGGGCTGTACTGATATATGGCGCAATGCCCCTCTACTGTCTGTCTTGGTTGTGTCAAGTATGCCCCTGCATTCCCAGAGTGACCCTGCCTCATTAACGCAACACTCCTAGAATAAATAATTGGTAACTAAAGTAGTCTTAAGTTTGCGTCTGCCTATTTTGTTGTTTAAATAATGTTTTACTTATTGTAATTTCTTTACCTCAGTGATGTCACTTTTTTCTGATGTCACATAGCCTTTCACTCTGGTTACATCACTTCCTATGATATTGTCTGGTTGCGGGTCAAATTCGTATGATGTCTGTCATTGGCTGTGTGATGTAACTTCCGCCACCCCAGACCTTTTGGTGACTTGTGTCCTGGATACAAGGAGCAAAGTGTGCTTTGAATATCTAGGACATGTGCAACTCCTTAATCTCAACGGGGGTTGGGGTAGGGTGGGGAAGGGGCTGTGGGTGCAAAGGCCACACCCTCATCCAAGCTGGGCATACCTACGTGTTGAATGCCTTCCAGACATCTAACTATGCATTGACTGAAAGACCACTCATGGCTAGGAGTTTGCGGTTAGGCCCATACTTGGGCTCAGTGAATGAATATGCAACAATGGGCCTAAAATGGCTGGCCAGTACACGTGTTATTTTTACATTTCCACCTTCAGCTCAGAGATGGAAAACTGGAAGATAAATATTGGGAACACTCATGGCCGGATGATACAGCAGCTGCACAGTGCAGGTTACTTAGAACATACAGTGACAAATCACACTTCCATTTCCTCTCTGGGGTTGTCTTGATGTGCGGAGATAAGGCCCTAAGGTCATGCTTTCTTCTTTCTGCTCTTGTGATACAAAAGGTGCTAATTGGTTCCTAGCTTGGAGTTTATGTCTATTTTTTTTTTCTAAGGTATTACAGTGCTGTTAACTCTACACAGCTGGTTTCACAGCACATTCACAATTGTCCAGAGGGCGCATGCAGCTGTGCTTGCTTCAATAGCGGATTCCAAAGAGTTATTGCTCAGATTTATCTCGGTTCACTCCAAACATAAACACATGTCTCTTCATGCAGCCCTCATGAGGTGGCCTGGAGGGAGAAGGGGTAGAGCCAGCAATGGTCTTCATTATTTTAGACATATTAGGATATCTGCTTCCTAGCGTTGTTCCCTGTCGTGCCGACTTCTCATTGAGGACTGATCCATCTCATGTCAACATCTGCATACACAGAGTGTACAATCCTTCGGCGTTATTACTATATGTCCTTTTGGATCCTATGTGCACTGCAGGTGAAAAGGATAGGGAAAACTGTGATTTAGGGAATTGGGGGGCACAAAACAGAACGCTACGGAAGAAGCGGTGGGGGAGAGAATAAAAGAAACAACGTCAATCCAATGTTGATGCCACAAGTACAACATCAAGTGTCTGCAAGCTGCCCTCTTCAGAAGCTTTCAGCTATGACTCCCATCAGTCCTCATTGAGTATGCTGGCTAGGGCTGATGGGAGTTGTAGTCCAAAACATCTGCGGAGCTGCTGAAAAACACTGTTATTTTGAATCTTGTGGAAAAGCACATGTATAAAAAATCGGATTTCTCTGTTCTTTGGGCGTTAACACGATGTATGGCATATTATATTAGAATTTACTTTTCTTTCTATCCTAGGCGCCGTACCACTTCCAGTACATGTATTGTATTTTCTTTCACGGTGGCAGTAAAGTACTTGCTGCCATAGTGTGGCTTCTAATCTTTTCAACTTCATGCTTTCAGTAGGGCGAATAATATAGACTTATAGACCGAGGAGGAGTCGTTATCGCGGGATAATGAGATACACACCACGTTATGTCCTGAGGGGGAAAGGTCATTATCCCAAGCATAAATGGCTCCTCCCGACGTCTAAAAGGCTATTAAAACATAGTGGTAGTAGCAATACATGTTTTGGAGTTTTAGTGGTGAAGTAAACACGTTATTTTATTAGTGAGGAAAGCAAATAAATAACCTCAGTAAATTAAATGTGGTTTTACTTTGTTTTGTTTGAATAACAAGGTTGTCTTTATAAGTTAAATATTTTAATTTCAAACTTAATTAAACTCTAATGGGTTTAACATTAGCATGCATTATCAATCAATCAATACAACTTCATTTCAGCCAATGTACCATAAAAACGTTAATGTCAAAACATTTATAATATATCACTTAATAAATATACTCAATAAAATAAATAGATTATCCAGTGAAAACATATTCCCATGTTATAGCGTTCTCAGTGGTGTGTTAAATAGGATGTTGCAGAGAAAAAAAGGCCCTCCTCAGAAGGAAGTGTCTTATCAAAATAAACCTTGGTAGAAAATTGCTTTGTGATTTCCCTATCTGCTTCTGAAGTCGGCATGTTCAGAAAGTAGTCATTGCCAGTAATTGACTGTGGTCTGAACATTCTGATTGGTTTAGAGAAGGTCAATAACAATCTCCATGTGTTCATATCAGATTACCTTCCAGAGAAGCTTGTTGCTGTGACCCTTTGTGTTTCCAATTAAAAAATATTTTCCTAACAGAAGTAGGGAATCTTAGAAATGAAGAGTTGTCCGAGTATCTCTCAAATGTGCATGTAGTTGTGATGCAACCTTTATACAATCAAATAAAAACAAATTACTAATTAAGTAACTACTGTACTCTGATTTAAATTAATGTATATGACACACCCGACTTCTAATAAAAGTAAATCTTTTCTTGAGGCAAAAATGGGTGTCTGTGTGGTTTTGTTAAAAATCTTATGCCAATGTATAATAATGATAGACATATTTTATTTTGTAGGAAAGAATAGTGGAAACTTTGAACAAGGATTGAAGCTACCACATGGTGTGGCGCTAAAGTATTCCAATAATTGCTACTCTCAAGGTGTAATCACTGCATAACCACATTGTACATTTCATAACTAATGGTAGCCCCTGTCATTTGTATAAAGGTGATTTACCAGTATGGAAAAAATTAAAAAGAAGATGGTTTTGTGGTAACCTAAACAGGAAAGGTAATTATAACTTTTTTAGAGATACTTATTACATTGGAAATAATTATTGATAATGTAAGCACGTAATACTCTCCTTTTAATATACATTGTCTCCTGCAGATTTCTACAGAAAGGATTTATGTGTGAATCCAGAGTGTGAGGAAAGAAGATGAGCAAGTCTTACATTTAAAAAAAAAGGAAAGACGTACCTACCCATTAGAATACTCCTTTGAATCATATAGTGTATTTACATGTGGTTTGAAATGATTTACACTCCTGATGAAGGTTCTGTAACAAGGGTTATGAACTGAAACACTTTGGGTGCTTTGAATAATGATTTATATCAACAATATACCTTGAAATTAAATACACTGACCTGTTTAAAATTGACATGCAGTCGTTGACAGTAATGCAGTGCTTTAAATATAAATGCTACTGATGTGTTGCTGATGTAGTACTGTAATCCACAGAGGAGTTGAAAAATAAATTTTGTGTAGGGAGTAAAATGTGTAATTTATTTTTTTAGATTGATGTTATACAGTGAATTAAATTAACACGTTTTTTTGTGAAATTAGAATATATATATATCTATATAGATAGATATATATATATATGGCAGAATGAAGCTTTTCGAAAGAAAGGCAACTTGTGGAATGCACTCCAGGGAGCAGCTGCAAGGGGGAAATGTCCCTGCGGCAGTTAAGAGGAAAGAAAACACCTCTGTATTTCCTGGCAACACGATTTTCTTTATTGATGTTTATGCGTCAGGAAAAGGAACCATCTTAGCAAAAGAACGATGTGTTTCGCGGTATGCAAACCGCTTGAATCACGTGGGTGACAGGCAACACAGATGATGGACAGAAATTTAAACCTTGACAACTCTCTGATTGTCCATAGAGAGTGTCTACCTGCTAGTTTCCGCTGTTTTACGTGGTTGAACAGGCGGACATCTTTAAACAGTAAAATAGTGTATAATTCTCATGCGAAGGTGCAGACAGATTCCATTTACACGAAAAGTATACAAGACAATGAAAAAAAAAGGTTTAGAGTAGGTTCACAATGTCAAAAACAATACTGTAAAAACAATATTAATGCCGTTATATGTAAAGCAACTTTTGTAAAGGGCATTTGTTTATTTTAAACTGTCTTGTTGTATGTCTGATGTTTATTAGCCTTGCGTAAAAATGAGAAAAATAAGGTACTGCCCGTGGCTGCTTAATAAAGATAAAAAAAGGGCAGCCTGTACAAGGTGTATACTGCATATATAATCCCTGATTATTGAATGCTGTAACTACATATGTAGTACAGCAGGCATAGGTAAAGCTTAAAAAGCGAGCATGTGGGTAAAGTGACCTATTCAGTCGGGCTGTGCAAATACGCAAGAATAAGAATATAAAGATATGTTCAAAATGCATTATAGCAGCAAAAATGTGCATTTACGTAGCAGCAAAAGATATAAAGTGCGTAGAGCTCTCCGCCCATGCATGTCACTCAACTATAAATATAAGGCTCTGTAGTCGGATGTTAGTATATGGATTGTAGTATCCTCCTTGTTATACAATAAAGAGCATCTCTATTAATTTGTTTCTTTCTCAGAGTCTTCAGTGCATGCATGGGCTACTTGTTCTTAATACTGAGGGGAGGAAAAAGTTTCCTCTTATAAAGTGCAAAGTGCACGCAAATATCGCTTTGTTATAAAGTGCTGTGTGCATCAAATATCAATATTCATAAAAATGCTTATAAGTCATTTATATGATGTTGACCCATATTCATGCATCATTCTTTTTTTTGTATAAAGAAAAGGGTATTACAAATGCAGTTGAAATCCCTATATATTGCACCCATTGTGAATTATCACAAATCTTTACAGATAAGCAGATTAAAACAAGTCCAATAATCTCTGTGTTGAAAGGGCCACTTAAAATAAGTACCAAAACCTGTACAGCTACAAAGTTAAAACAATATTTAAAAACACTCAATCTGAGAGAGAAACAGCCCAAACCTAGATTATGTATGTCGACACCTATTAAATCAAAAATTATGAAGTGAAATATTCATACATAAAGTACACAAATGGAATTGAACATACCATAGCAAAAGGCATAACAGAAAATATATGTAACCCGATCTATAACTCGAAAAGGAATGTCAGCAATAAAACGCAACCAAGTCAGAGAAAAAGTCTATAGAGAACCTCATGTACCCAGGAAGGTGTATAGTTCCTCATCGAGGTTATGACCCATGGGTTTTTTTGTCTCGAGGTCTAGAATACATTTAGTTTCCAATTGTCTTAGTGTTAGTTCACGATTGCCCCCTCTAAGTGGTTTAGGCACTGTATGTATTCCAAAAAAGGAAAAGCCCTCTAGTTTACCACTGTGTTTGTTCTAAAAATGGAGGGCCATTGGGTAAGTCGGATCAGCATTCTTGATTGCCCTAATGCGCTGTAGCACCCTCCATTTCAGTTTTCCTTTGGTGCTTCCAACGTACCACTTGTTACATGGGCAGTTTAACACGTATACCACATATCCAGTTTCACAAGTAATCCTAGATGCAATCTTAATGTTCTCTCCCAAAATAGGATGTAAGTAGCAATTAGTGTTAACAGCATAGGTACATGCTTTGCATTTAGAACATTTTTGGAAGCCCGGTCTTTTGATGTTCATCCAACTGGCCCCTGATTGATCATAACGAGGACTGATGAAGCTGGATACAAGGGTATCTTTAAATGAAGACGATCTACGATATGTGATGTTTGCTTTGGATGCCAGTGTCTTGCCAAGATGTTTGTCTAACTTTAGAACATGCCAGTGTTTCTGTATTACCTGGCGAATAATCTGGGCACCATTACCGTAGGTCAAGATCAGACGTGTATCTGCATTGTCTGAAGTTTTAGCTTTGACAGCATTGGAAACCAGTAGCAGAGAGCGATCGATGTCCCTAGCTTTTAAGAACGCTCTTTCCAGTACTTTGATCGGATAGCCACGTTTTTTGAACCTGTGAGCCATCAAGGCACATTCGCTGTCAAAAGTGTTAATGTTAGAGCAGTTTCTACAAATGCAAATAAATTCCCCATAGGGGATGCTCCACTTCAGGGCTGTGGGATGGCTGCTCTTCGCATGCAGTGGACTATTAGAGCTGGTGGGCTTCCTATATAGGCTGCTAGTAAGTTCGCCATGGGCCACAGAGACTGCAATATCCATAAATACAATGTCCGTCTTACTGTGACTCTCAGTAAATTGTAGGTTAAGCTCATTGGTATTCAATACACTAACGAAGTCTAGCCATTCCTGATCGGTACCGCCCCAGATCACAAACAGATCGTCAATGTAGCGTATATTGAACACGAAAAAGACTGTAATCCAATCTATGGAGCAAGGGCACTCTGGCGTTAGTTGTGTAGAAAAACTTCATCACTTCTTATCAACTCCACACACAGGACACTGTGCAGCTAGGAAGTCCTTTATTCGTAAAAGTATTGTACAAGGAAGGCAGCAGCAGCGTTACACAAGAAAAGAACGTTGCGTTTCACCCTACACAGGCTTCGTCTGGTATATATATATATATATATATATATATATATATATATATATATATATATATATATAAACAGCCGTACGAAGTACGATGCCAGTGCACTCCTCCACCAACATATGGGACAAATCAGCAAAGAGACAGTTCTCGTGGCACAGCTGATTACTTTATTCAAGGATCCCTCAGCAGGGCATGGAAGCCACATAAAAAATGACGCGTTTCACAACAACCTGTTGCTTGCTCACATTCACAATATATATATATTCATTATAGATTTAATGAAATAAAGACTGTTGTGATAAATAAGTGATTCTAGTGCATATGAGAAATCGAAACCTGTGTTGACATATCTATGGTAGGACATATATAAGAGTGAATGTGTTGACAGATACCAATCTATCTGCATTCTTGTCTCTGCAATTGTGTTCAAACAAGGCTTTCCTGTTATAATTGCTTGCTCTTTTGGATGCCTTTTTGATTAGCATAGGAGGGAATCCTCTATTTTTCAATTTGTTTACACACATTTATGGCTTCCACTCTATATGCCTCATGGGTACTGCTGTTTTTTTGTAGATGAAAGAACTGGGCAAAAGCTAAGCTATCTTTGATATGCTTAGTGTGGTGGCTCCCATAGTGCAATACATCATTCTTATCTGTGATTTTTAAATAAGGTTTGACCAAGAGAAATCTATTATAGTGATAGATTGTAATGTCTAGAAATTGGATTTTCATAGAGTGGCTGAACCTCTAGTAGCGATTCTGATTGTTCACCAACTGTACAAATATTAACACCTCTTCCTCAGGTCCCTGCCTGATCAAAGCCCTTGTCCTTCACATACAGATTTCATTGTGATAGGGATCAATTGAGACTTGATCTTTAGTCATATTCTGGAGGTGAGCACTCAGGCTCATTTTGTGATGAAATGCATTTACAGCCATGCACATTTTGTCTTAAGATCGTGATCCTTCAAATGAGCAAGTAGTGCCCCTCCTCCCTTTTGGCTCGTCAGCCACAATTTGTGGGATACATCTCAGGAAGAAATTCTCAATTTGGATTTAAAGAAAAAACTATTGTTTGCTGTTGTATACCCCCTGTGACAAACAATGTTGATAATTGGGAGTTCGGAATGTTGTTCCTTCTTAATTAGAAGTCCCGCATTTATTGTTTCATTTTTACAGAAGATACAGATTGTTACCAGTGGTAATCATTACAATGATAGTAATGTGAAATTATCTTAAGAAGTGACCTTTAGGAACTAATCAGGTACTTCTTGGCTTTTATTAGAAGTGGGGTGTGTCATATACATTAATTTTAATCGGAGTCCAGTAGTGAGTCAATTTTTTTTTGTATTTTGATTTTATAGAGGCTGCAACGCAACTATAAGCACATTTGCGAGAGGTCATAAACCATCAAATGAACCTGTATTCTGTCTATCATGCACAAGAACATGTAATTTAGTGGATAGGATCCATATATACAGAAATATCTTCGGTGCTAGAAGATCACACTGAAGTACATCTATTGTTTTGCATATTATTCAGACCCCTGATGAATGTCCAGCCTTTACAGCAATTAGGACAGTTTCATGTAGGGTTGTGTGCAGAATACATAACATGTTTGTTATGTATGTGTGTGTCTTATAGAATACATGTTTACATGTTTCCAATTCATGCCTAGTTGCACATGTATTGTTGATTTGTGTTTTTTGTATGTTTTGCATGTAGGACAAGTTTAGCGTCTTATGAGTTTACTGTTCTATGTGATATTTAAGCTTTTTGTTGGTCACCTACCAAAAAGACTGATATTTTCGGACATATCACATCCCTTTGCTCCTAACCTCGTTGACAGGATTTATGTGAAATTTGGGGTTTCACCCCTGAACCTCCTCCTCAGCTGTCGGTGCCTCCCTCCCCACCCTAGCATACCCCTACCCCAATAAGCACACAAACACACAACCGACACTCAAACTATTACCTGTTCTCCAGTGACAGCTCTTCCTGGTCCTGGCGTGCCTGTCAGCCCCTGCAGGCCCTCGTGTGCAACAGGTGCATGACAGTTTGATTTAGAAAGAATACAGAGCGGTCTTTGTAATTTTGTCTTTTTTCTATTCAAATAGAAAAAGACATGTTCACTTAATACCAAATTTACAAGCTGTATCATTCTTTTATGTAATTGTTACAGAAAACCTTGTATCCATCACTATTCAGCATTAAAGCTTGTATTGTGATGCATATTCTTTATATTATTTCACTAATGTGTTCTAGCAGTAAAAAACGAACACATTTGTAAATTCATGCTTAAGGGCCCAACTCATGGAATACTTTGCAGGGAAAATAAGGAGACTATGCTGGCTATTTTCCATGCAAACCCCCTGCACCCCTTCGTCGATTCATGGAATCGACTTTGCAGGACTTTTACAGACCTTGCATGGACTCCGTCTTGGAAACAATAGAATCCATTTTTGTTGTCGGTAAGCACATTCAGATTCCAGCCCCTCCCAAATGATTCACATTGTGGAATGAACACTAACATGTGGGGAATGCACACAGGTGGGCATAGGGGGGATCATGTGGGTAGGGATGACTAGTGGAAGACACATTTAATGTATAAGCACATACATATTCAAGCAAAAAGAACCACTTGCTTTGCAGAAGTGTCACGTACAATACATTGCATGCTCATGATATACAGAACATCTGTATTTGACAGTAGGCTTCAATCCGTGCAGGCTGTGTATGAAATACAGAACAATGAGGCCCCTTCTCTTGCTTGACTACCACCTCCTAAACCCCAGGCAAGGCAGGGAACACGCACGTACATACACATACAAATATATCAAGGTACAACTTCCTACAATTAGACAAAAATGCGAGCAGTCAAATGGCAGTAGGGCTGTGACTGATAATGAATGTCATACCCATGGGAGCCAGGGCAGAGGTCCTGAGCTGCCAGAACATGGGGTGAGATATAGGACACCAACGCCCCTCAAGATAATAGACCTCACATTTGAATCACCAGACAGGAATAAAGATCATAAATACATCATGAATCAGATAGATCAGTGGGACATGCTGAAGCCCAAGGAAAACCCCTTTGGCGGGGTACCTGACAAAGGGGGCAAAAGAGAACAACTAGGTCCGTAATTTGTACCAGGGAGAGCAAAGGATAATGCCAACATGAATAAGAATGCTGCGGTGCCTGCGTATCTGGGATGAGAAAATAGTTGCCTTTATTGCAAGGACTAGGCTGACCTCTTGATGGCCAGGTGCACAACACGTGGTTAGACCAAAAGATAGGGTGGAGTAATCGAAAGCCTAACCAGAGTTCACAGAGATAGGAATGAACAGAGACCAATGTCCTGGGAACTGAAGGGTGTGTTGAGATGCACGCAGTAGTAGTCCACAGGCAGCAAAATATCTGCTGGTGCGCCATATATGTGACATGTCCCCATGGCAAATAACAACACTAGGCCAATGATGTGTGCCTGGTGTCTGTGGTGAACATGGCATCCCCCAAATGGCTTGCAATGCTGTGCTGATTGTAGATTTGTTTCGGGACACCACCCCCAGAAGGGTCTGAAGCACCAAGAGTGGACTGCCAGAATGGGTAGACATGACATGAATGGCTGAGTGAACGTGAACCCACACGGCAGGCAACACACATGCAGAAAATGCAAGCAATCACTCACTAGACTTCCATCACCATGTATCCAAACACCCATGCAGCCGGATGGTCCACCCTATTGACAACTCACCAATAAACACCCTACAGTGACAGCCTCCCTCACAACAAGCCCCCTGCAACCAGTTCCCCCTGAATGACATCCACAAACTGCAAGCATGAAACCACCAGCCTACCGTCACCATGTGTGCCCGAACCCATGAAGCCAGACCCGCTCACATAAGTAAAGAAAAACAAAAAATACACCCCACACAGTCCCAGACTCCCTGCCACCAAAAACACCACAACAAGTGCCACCTTGAGTGCCTTTGACTTATCTGCACAAGGTACCCACCTGTCTGGCATACACAGCATCCCACCTGAAACAACATTGTGAACTTGCAAAGACATGCATTGCATCAATGTAAAGACACTGGACAGTCGCGTCAACTCCCGTACAGAATAAAGATATTGGGGGTCATTACGAGGTTGGAGATAAGAAACAGTCCTTACCGGCATGGAGCAAATACTGTGTCCGTGTAGTAAAGAGCCCGCTAATAGTGGGCTATTGCGATTTCGCGTGCACAAGCTTAGCGGCTTGCCGGTAACGCAATTACCGGCATGCCGCTAAAGTCCAAAAAATGGCCCTTGCCAGCATCATGGAAAGAGCAGACAGCACAACCGCCGGCGTCCCCCTCTAAATAACGTGACCGCCATCAATAGATATGGCTTTAGCGGGCACCGCTATCAGTGGTGACTGCTAATAGCAGTGCCCGTTATAAAGCAGAACCTGAAGTAGCGTCATCGTACAGGAACAGGAAAGAGCATGGCAGCCATCTTGAAAAACACAATCCATTGCCATCCTCACCACACACGACCTGGAGCCTATTTCCGACTGCAGATATCAACCTTCACCACCAGCATCATGCCCAAAGCTGTAAAAAAAGGCGCATCCCGGTAGCGCAAAGAGTGCTTCAATGAGGACGAACTGACTATGCTGGCAGAGACACTAGCAGACAATGCAGAGGTTGTTTTTGTAAACAGCCTCAAGAGAGAGGGACAGATTAAGAAGAAAGAGATCTGGCAACTTGTTGCCCAAAAAGTCAGTGCCGTAGGGAACACGCCCCGCACAATCATGGATGTTCGCAAGCGATGGGATGATCTGCGCCTGAGAGTCAGGAACATTCTGTTTGCAAACCGGAGCCACGCCATGGATACTGGTGGTGGTCCTAGCTCACCCATCAAGCTAAGCCGGTGGGGGGAAATCTGGGCCAGCACTATTGGCATAGAGGCTATAGAAGGTGTGGGCGAGATGGAATGTGATGCCACCTCATCGGCGGATGGAGGTAAGTGTCCTAAGAAAACACTGTAATACAAAGTATGATGATAGTCCACCAATTTGTCCGTCCAAAGAGGCAATGCATGGCCCAACACATACACATTGACACATCCCTGCCTAGATGCCGTCCACAGCACAGACAAATGCACATGCATGCAGCATGGCAATGCCATACCTGACACACACCACACAAATATGAAAATGGCATAAGTCACACTGCACGCAGTCCACAACAGAAATGCATGTCACACAGCATACGCCAGCTCCAACATGAGTGACCCTGACGTATGCCTGCATGCTCGACCCATATAGCAAGCAACGTGATCATGAAAACTCCACTGCCTAATCCCCTCTAATGTGTAGAAGAGCAATAATACCAATGTATGCATGATGCTTGTCGAACCATCACTGATGCCATCCCGCTCTTGGTCCCCCACAGGCTCAGATCCTGACAGCGAGGCCCGGACTCACCCCCACAGGTAACAACTCCCCGGAAGAGGACCAGGGAAGAAGGCAACAGGCCTTCCACATCGAAAGGCCTAGCCAAGCCACGACAGGCACAGAAGGGGCAAACAGCACAGGATGCCACGGCATTGGTGCCGCTAAGGGCCATTGCTACAGTCCCCACAACACCTGTGTCACCTGCACAGGAGACAGTGGCCGCTGGGGCCCATTCAGCAGCGAACAGCTCTGTTGGGGAGGTGGCAGCTACGGCACCCCAGACAGAGGATGATGTGCAGGGCCAGGTGTGTGTTTCTGTGGAGGATGACTCCTCGGACTTCCCTGCAACACCCAGTCCCTCACCATCAACCCAGGTCACACCTTTGTACGCCTACCATGACACCACACCGGAGCAGTCTGGAGGTGAAGCAGTTCAAGGGAGCATGAGTTCCACAGAGGAGCCACATGGATTTGGGGATGTTACACATGCACCCTCCACCTCCACTGGTGTACAGGCAGGGGTGCAGCAGATAGAACATACAGTGCAGCGCCAGGAGGAGCTCACAGCCCTAGTGAGGCACTTTGTTTCAGACGGTGCCCAGGCAAGGCAGGAGGGGCGCAAAAACACTGCGTCCCTGAGGCAGGCCATTGAGGCAAGCACTACAAGAATATGCAAGGAGGTGTCTGCTCTGAGGCAGGTCCTCTCCCGCATAGCGGATTCCTTGGAGGCTGAGCGTCCGGCCCCCAGACTGGAGCAAGCGGCCAACCGTTCATCATCCAGCTCCACTCAAACCAACCCCCTTCGCAGGTCAGCACGCACCTTGTGGCGATCAGACATGCCGCCACCAAGTGCAGGAAGTGGACAAATGTAGAAGGGGCAGCCTAATTAAGGCAATAGATGCAGACACATGAATTTGCTTGGACACCATGTGTGGGGGAGTTGTGGGGGGAGAGGGAGGGGGCAGAGGGTGTGTGGGGGAGTTGTGGGGGATGGGGAGGAGAGGGTGTATGGGGAGTTGTGGGGGGAGGGGGAGCAGGGAGAGGTTGTGTGGGGGAGTTGTGGGGGGAGGGGAAGAGGGTCTGTGGGGGAATTGTGGGGGGAGGGGGGAGGTGTGTGGGGGGAGTTGTGGGGGGAGGCAGAGGGGGAGAGGGTGTGTCAGGCAGAGGGTTTGAGCACTTAATACTATTGGACAGTTTAATACACCCGTTGTGTTAAAAAAAAAATCTTGAGTGGACATTCCTTATTGAATATGTGTCATTTATTGCTATACAGTGCATAGTGTCCATGTACTCCCACACCCAGTGCCCTCTGTTCCACTTTCATGTCACCCTCTGCACCCATGTGTCTTAGAAATATTGTCCAATCACAGACTGGCACACAGCACGTCCCTCCTGTGCATCGGCACCGCGATGATGTGCACCCACATCTTCTTCTTCCCCTTCATCATCACCTGGTGGTTGCAGTTCAATGTCAGGGGGCAGGGGCATGTTCCGTTGGATACACATGTTGTGAAGCATGACACATGCCATGATGATCTTGGCCACCTTCTCATGCCTGTAGAGGAGTGCCCCACCCGACCGGTTAAGGCAGTGAAAACGTGCCTTCAACAGGCCAAAGGTCTGCTCAATGACCACATGGGTACGGGTATGGGAACAATTGTAGTACTCCTCATGTCTGTTCTGCGGGTTTCGGACAGGGGGTAGGAGCCACGGCTTCAAGGGATAGCCACTATCACCTGCATGTGAGAACAAAAAGTATGTGTTAGTCGATTCTTGATGGACAGCTGTACTCATCACACATGCCTGCAGATATTTGTTGGTCACATGCACATGTCCCTGGTTGTATGCACTCATTTTTAATTCCCTCAATGTGTGCTGTGCCATGCTCTTATGGTGTGGATTGCATGTTCAAGATGATACATGGTGCACACTGCCTTGATGTTGCTCATGCATAGTAGATGCATACCACTGTGTTTGTGATATATATGTGATGTGTAGTGTTCTGTTTGATTTTCTAAGTGGCAGCGTTGGCAGTAGTCGCTGCATTATTTGGCTTTCAGCACTGATTATTCACATGATGATATGCTGCAATTCTGTGGTGGTGGCCCTTTGACAAGCAGTGGATTCCCTTGGTGGTTTTCTTCAGTGCACTCACATGGATGCTTGTCCTGTGTAGTGATTTGCTGAAGACATTTAGATAGTGAATACTCACAGCATGTTGCTGGATTGTCTTATGGAGGGTGAGGTCTGATGATGGGTGGTGCACATGTTGTGGGATGTGGGGTGGTTTTAAGTTTGGCATGTTGTGATAGGTGTGCAGCTTAATTCATTGCTATGGAAATTGGTTGTCATGTTCTGTTTGGGATGCTTTGGGGCAGTGTTTTGGGATGTGGACATTGTGCTGTCACCACAACAATGACACCATGGTGGTGTGTGCATCTCTCCCCCATTTCACTGCCTTGTACATGTCATGCAACTTACCAAGCAGCCAGGCACGTTGTCCTGCATGTCGCTCCATGTAGCGTGGTAGCGTGGAGTTCCGCAGGACCATAGAGTCATGAGTTGATCAGGGAAATCGGGCACAACAATGTGTGATGGTCTTGCTGGCGTCACATACCATCTGCACATTGGTGGAGTGGTATAGCTTGCGATTGCGGTACACCTACTCCATAGCATGCGGGACCACAAACTCCACGTGGGTGCAGTCGAGGGCACCAATGCAATTTGGCATGCCTGCCAGTGCATGGAAGCCAACTTTTGTATCAAAGATCTCCTGGGTAGTCTGTGGTAGGGATATGTAGTCCTTTGTGTGCTTCTGGAGGGCATCCAGCACTTGGTTCAGCATGCGAGAAAATAAGGGTTGTGTTATGGCATGCATGTGCCCCGCTGTGTGCTGGTAGGTGCCTGTGGCCAGGAACTGGAGCACCGACACTACCTTCAGTAGAGGGGGGATGGCGGTGCGTATTTCTATGAGGCTGACAATGTTGTTGTGTATCATGTCCACAATGGTGGTGATGATGTCCCGGTCCAGACGGTACAGGGTGTGGATTTGCTCAGGGGTTAGGTTGAATGGACTGGCTCTGATGCGAGGGATTGAGGCCTGCCTGCGTGGTACCACTGGCTGCACTGGTGGGGCTTGCTGGGCCTGTCTCACCCACCTTCTCCTCCTGCGTCTCCTCTGTGGTGCCTGCTGTTGTTGTTGCTGGTGTAGCAATGCAAGCATGTCCTCCAGCCCAGTATTGCTACTAGTAGTGGAATCATTTTGGTGTGGGAAGGGGTGTGGTGTGTGGGTGTGCTCCTTTTGTGCTCGCCCAGACTCCATTCCCTCCACCTGTGCTGATTGTGTGCACCTTTGGCAGTTGGGAACACTGCACATTGCTGTTTATGGGTGGTTCGCAATGCCGGTATTGCCGGCATGCCGGTATCCCGTATTAGCACCTTCATGATGCTGCTATTTGCATGTTCACCTGACTTGTGATGTCCTCCTGTTAGTGGCATCCAGGTATTGCCGGCCTGAAGGGCCACGTGCACGCGCCCGTGCCGCTATTGGCGACAATGTTATTACCGGCGCCACTAATAGCGGGTTCTTGGGTTGGAATTGCCCATAGCGGTATGCTGTGCCGGTAATCCTTTACCGGCATTGTTTTTCCATTACCTCCAACTTCGTAATGTATTTATTTATTTATATTTATATAGCGCGCAGACAGCCCAGGGGCATTGTGGTGTTGTTACTTGCAGGAACTTAGTTACAGAGTAAAGACCCCCATAGCCATGGACCATCCAGTGTCAACGCCCGGAACTGCAAAAAACTAAGCGGCCTCAACTATCAACATACAGCAAAACTCACCAACATATGAATCACTGGCAGCAAAGCAAACAGATTACAAGCACAGCATGACATGCACCCTGGAAACAGGTGTCAATCCCCTCCACCCCCCAGGATGTGGCCATAAGTAGAGACATTGTTTGCAGGCATACAAGTCCTGCACACCCACTGTCAGGTGTCACGTGTGCTTTAGGCACACCTATGGATGCAGGGGAGGAAAAGGTCTCCAAGTGAGGAGGTGATGGTCTCAGGCGTGGATGTACAAGTGTGGTAGCTGATGGGAAGGATGACATAATAGAAGTGGAGTGCAGTCAGAGAGATCGATAGTGGAATCATGGTGCAAGGAGGAGACTGACTGGTGGGGGGATGAGGAGAGCCATGTAGGGCATTACAGTTGGTGAGGGCAGAGAGAAGGTGGGCAAGAGAGGAAGACAGACACAGCACATGTTGGGGGTGAGGAAGGATAGAAGTGCGTCATGGAGACCGGCAGACTGGAAAACAAAGGCCACCTGTGAAAGGTCAATCAGCAGCTTCACATCACAGAAATAGAAATGCAGAACCCACCATGCCATGTAAACCAAAAAGAGACCCATGTCTGCAAACCCATGCCAATATGTGCTTCCAACCAGAATCACACCAAAAGACTGAAAAAAAACACATATGGCATATTTGTCCAATTGTTGGCTATATGAAAATCTTGTATAACCTAACATTTCAAACAAATATGCCATATGAAACATTAAAGTGAAGAAGGGCAGCGTCTCCTGCACCCTTCTTCACTGTAATGTCGCAACCCCGACTCAATAAAGTATAAAACATCATTTATTTTTTTAAAGCAGGCCCTGCTGCTCCAGTTCCCATACAGGCAAGTGACGGGAACCGGCATCAGAAAGGGATGTTGGAGACGGCGGCATACAAGGAAGTGTGCTGCCCCCATATAAGCAGGGAGGTGGGGACAAGGGAAAAGTCTATAATGTTCAGGGGTGAGAAGACCGAAAGTTATTTTTGGAAAAATAACTTTCAGTCTTTTCTGTCTCGAAAATTTCAGCCACGGTCTTACAACCCCAATCCACAAGCACAACCCCATACCCTGCGCAGCCCCCCCTGTTGGACATCAATGTAAATGGACATGAGGACAATGCGCCGCTCTGCAATCACACTCCAACAGACCATACACCCTGGACATCACTGTCCCAGTAAGTGTGCATGAATCACAGGGCACACTGACAACAGCTACAGGGACAGCAGATGAACAGAAGGTGGGTAGAGTGGATGATGTACCACATACATGTGGACAAACTCACTTCTGCACTGACTTTTACTGTGACTCAAACATTACACCCCATGAAATCTGTGAGAATGCATGCAAATATCATAGAGACAACTACTACAGATATAACACGAGAGACTGTGCTCATACTTGTCTGCTGACAGAGCAGCCTTGATTTGATTCCCTCATCTCCTAACTGGAAACTGTACCTCCACATTTGTGAAAGGGGGGCCAGTTTCTGGCAGAGGGCATGGGGACAAGGGAGGAGAAAGGGCGCACGGCAGACCTCCCATGGAGTGCAGTCACAGGATGAATCGGGACCACTGCAACAACATACATGGTATGTCACCAGCTATAGTACCAAATCAGGCATACAGCATATATGGGGAAAAGGTCCATCAACCAATTATTACCTGCACAGGTCCATCTTGGATTGGAGAAATAAACAATACTTGCCTCCATCCTGGACAGAGGTATGAAAAAAATAAGATAAATGGGTCCAAAAAAATACAAATCAGACCACACCGGTCAAGTAAATAAAAAGTCAATTCTGGACTGGGGGTTAAAAAATGTCCGTTGTGGAGGTGGCAGCAGGAGGGTGCATGTCAATATCCACATGAGTGGACCACAAACAAAAATATGAAAAATTAAAATAAAAAATCCCTCCATCATTTTATGGGCATCACAGCAACAGTGGTTGAAGAGGCGTGGGTGTGCTGGGTACCCATCCAGAGATTGATCTGCAGGTGGTTGTGGTGGTGGATCCAATCTACGTAGTGCCAAGGCCTGGTCTTCATTGGCGAGGGCCAGCCGTGACACTGAATCATGCACCAGCATCCCCACGGCAGTGAGGTCATGATAGGCTTCCTCACAAATGGCTACAGTGTCTGTATACATGCTCAATTTGTGACCCAATCAAATTGCTGGGACAGTATCTTCCTCAAGGCATCCATCTCCTTATGGAGCTGTGTACTAGTGGCTGTTCATCATGCAGTGCAATCCTCAAGCTCTCCATGTCACGGTGAATCATTCTACGACATGCCAACATCTCACACATCAGTGCCTCTCTATGTGCCCTTGCATCTGCATGCAGGGGTTCCTTCATACACCTACGATCAGCCCTGCAGCAGGTCTGCAACCCTCCATTGGACATCAGTCCCAGATACTGACACCAACTCATGGGAGGGTGGCCTTGCAGCCTTAACCACCGTGGACTTGGGGCCTGCCACTGACTGGCCTTGTGAAGCCAGCTGCACTTCCGCAGAACCTATGGCCCCATCTGACCTGTCTGTTGGGGCACTCACCTTCTCCCTCAGCGAGCACTCCACGTTTAGTACTGCATCTGAATCAGAAGAATCTGTACCACCTCCTCTTCTTCCTCCTCCTCCTCCCCTGAATCTGCTGCTTCATCACCTGCACATGGACAGTGATTGACATTTGGAGTCATGTGTCTCCAGACAAACATGCACATGTGCATCAAAGGACCGTCACACACAAAGTGGCAGGACATACATGCATCGGACATAGTGACTTGGAGCACTGTGAGCTGTTAGCCACAGATACATGGCATTTGCTAACATGCAACACCACCCCATCCCATGTCCAGTCCATGTCGTTAGTGGATACATAGACATACTAGAGTGGCAGACACAATGATGCAACGGATAAGGCATGCCTGTCAGGCATCTAATGATGGTCACATACAGGGCTATCATGTGAGACAGGTATAATTGTTTGAAAATATATGAACACATCTGTAAATCGAACATGCACCTACATGACATGCAATGAGACAGGCACCAAAACTGTGGCAATTAACAAAACATGTGTATGTGGCATTGGCTGGCAAGACACGGAGGTGTGCCCTGTGGGTGATGTGTGCCTGTCAGTGGTGCACTTCATGGGGTATTGCAATTTTCACATGTGTTGGACATTCAAATCCTGCATGCAAGTACTGGCACGGCTATGTGGGCCAGCAGACAGTGATGTGAAAAGTCACACTGACATGTGTCACACATGTGGACCACACAGGTAAATCACTGAACGCAGGCCATTTGACAGAAGTGTACACGTTAGCAAACATGCATTTCCAAGGATAGCTGACAACAGCAGCCAGCTGTACAGCTACACAAATATGGGTAGGCCAACTATGATTGTCCACACATACGGTTCACATAAACACCACTCACCATGGGTCTCCACGCCTCCCACACCTTGAACCTGCTCAATGCTAATGAGTTTACTCATGGCATCTTCTATTATAGTCAGTTCCTCCTTTTCTCCTGGCAACTCCAGTGGAAAGTGCAGAGGCCAGGCTGGTACTGAGCTTCTAGTTGGTCCTCCACGTGAGATCATTCCACTGCTTCTGGACATGTACAGCATTGCACCTCTCCACACCTAAGGCATTGATGAGGTCAATGGCACACCGCCAATGCACCAATCGATGTGCGACTGTAAACATGCTCCCTGCATTCAGGAACATCTCACGATGATGTTCTTCATATAATCCACGAGGATCTGGAGCTCCTTTTCAGTGAAGCGCCTCTTCATCTGTTGACCCATCTCCTGTACCGTGTCTTGGGTTGGAGCCTCTTCTTTCTCTGCGGGGGCGTCCCCTCTTGGCCCTAGTAGCCCTAGGTGGTGCTGCTTCACCTGTCTATCTGCGACCGCGTCGACGTCCAGGTGCTGGTTCACCTGTGGGCTGAGACCCACCACGTCCTCCTGGGGCTGGGGCAGATGTGTCCTCACCATGTTCCGACCACGTCTACTCACTTTCCCTCTTGGGAGCTTTCCACTCATGCTTCAGATGTAAAGGAGAAATGGAAGGCATGCCAAGATATTGTTCTGGGCAATATATGGAAGGAACAGTCTATGTGATGTGCGATGTAGGTGTGTGGTTCAGCAAGACTCTAATGTACCGCAAAAGCCAAAATACGCATATGCAATCTGCAGAGACCCCCCTAAACTAAAAAATTGCATACGCAAGACCCAGAAAGCTTCCGAAAGGTGAAAAAAGCAGTATGTGATATGCAGGGGAAATTTGCGAGATAATGAATCTACTCAGGTAAAAAGCAAAAACAGCGAACAGGTCAGTGGCCCTTCTATGCTGCAAACAGCCACCAGAATAGTCTACCAATAGTCACAAGACAACCGGAGGGTAGCACAAATATGTCATACAATAGCACTGGGTGCACTGCATGAATAATGCAACAAAATAGCAGGTAAACACGGCTAAATCTTGACAAATACGGTAAATAAGGAGTTAACACGATCACAACATTGAATATTACGTTCAATAGTATACACACTGGGTAATATAGAGATTGAGGATTCAATGGTGTTGCCACAAATGGTTATGAAGAAATACTGCAATCAAATGAATTTATGAGATCTGCTTTCTTATGTCTTTTCTTATTTGTTGAATGTTTCTCTGTAATTGTGGGCGCCCTGTATATTTTAAATGGACCAAATGTATCACATCAATTCTTTATGTCAATACGTGACTTTATAATATGATTTCGACGTGCTGGAATCTATGCATTACATCTAAAAACATACATATTGTGCAAATGATTAAGTTAGAGTTTGTAATCCGGCTCTGAAGAAGGATAATGTTCTGAACTGAATTAGCCATAAAGGGTTTCTGTTTGCCTCAGATAGAGCACTAGCCGAATTGGTGAAGCTGAAACTTAAAAACTTGGATACTTGAAACTAAAGAATACATTGTGAAATAACAATAAACATTTCAAAAACAATAATGGAATGAAAATGTATATACAAATATACTGCAATTGTTGAACCCAAAGTGGGTATTAAGGGTGTGCGGCCCACACCGAAGACTTAATAGTCTTGGTCTCTTTTTACCAACACAGGGACAGTCACCAGTGGGACAGCTGGCACCTCAGGACAGTTCTGCCACTGTACCCCCCAATGTGTAACATCCAGACGGTGGGGGTATCTGCGCAGCGTACGCTCAGGCAGGCAGCAGCAGATAAGGAATGCTCACAGCCAATCCTCGAAGGGCCATTCAACATCGAGGATGCAAGTCAGGTGCGATAGTTCGGTCAAACAGCAGGAAGAACGGAGGAGACTCTGTGAAATGGTGTCCGTCAGAATGGAATTCAGAAGGCAGCTGATGGCAGAGAGGCAGCAGGCTAGGGAGGCAAAGATTGATAAGGCCAGGGCAGAGGTGGTGGAGAGACGGACTCTGAGGCAGGCTGTCATCCTGGAGGAGGCTTGCAGGAATGCAGAGGAGGAGAGGAAGATGTTGGGGAGGCTGCAAGCCATCCAGGAAAGAACAGAGGCCTGCCTCCCTGACGAGGATGAGGAATGTGACTCTGCCCATAAGGACGTGCTAAGAAACAATTGAGTTTGCTTCCTGTGTATATAATTATTTGTGTGGATTTTCTTTTTTGACTTTTATTCATTTTTGATACTTGGACATGCCCCCCTTCCACATAGTAGTTTTTTGTAATGTACATTTTTTTAATACATATTTAAGTTTATTGATCACACAGTTGTTGCTGCTACAGCTTCACATGTGTGTTTTTTAAGTCTGGCTATGCACATCATCCATCTCCTTGGCTCACACACTGTCAGACATCCTTTCACATCAGCCAGACACATGCCTGTTCAGCTAGCGTTAGTTGCATGGCTTTAACTGATATGGCCTCCTACCTGACTCCCTTTATTTATTGATTTTTACATGCTACTGTGACCCTGTCTTATCAGTGATATCTTGGTCTTATGTTCTCCTAGGTCATTCACCTACAGCACTTTTAGGCCACTGCAAAGGCACATGGCCACAGTGATACGTCGCATTGCTTTACATTGCTTTACAATGTCACATGTACATGGTGCATTCACAGTGTAGCTGGTGCTACATTCTGCTGTCCTGTTGCTGTGATACTGGTTGAGATGTACCAAGGTGTACTGTGATGAGCTACAGACATGGATTCTGCAGCAGTGTCCCCAATTGTTAAGGCTAGGGGTGGATTTGTGGCTGGTGGTCTTCATGTTGGAGGAAGGCCAGTGGAGTTGAGGTAAGTTGTTGGCCAACATTGAACTGGTAGGGTTGTAATGGGGCAGGGCACAAGTGTGCCCGGGAAGTGTGCGCAAGTGTTTGTTGTGTTTGCCTCACTTTCTCTCTAGATGAGAAGAAAGACGGACGCTCTGCATGGCTGTGCCTAATTGGGACCCTATCACTTTAAGGAATCCATCTTTAAAAGACCACCCCTCCTCGAAGAGGAGTGAAGTGTGTGCAAGTGTTTGGTGTGTTTGCCTCACTTGCTCTCTAGACGAGAAGAAAGACGGACGATCTGCGTGGCTGTGCCTAATTGGGATCCTATCCCTTTAAGGAATCCATCTTTAAAACCCCACCCCCTCCGTGAAGTGTACGCAAGTGTTTGGTGTGTTCCGTAGTGGACGACATCTGTCCACTACCTGTTCGAAGTCAACCTACACTTGCTGTGGACGGTGAGGAGGTAAGCCTGCATTGACTGCTTTCAACCAACTTTCATCACTTAGGAACTCTGAGAGATCTATATCGATTCTACAAGGTTGTAAAGCTTGCCATATTAATCATTTACATGTGGATGATACTACTTCAAGTAAACTGGAACTTTTGACTCTTTTCTGAGCAGCGGTAAGGGAGAGACTGCGCCCTTAGTTTTGGTTTCCGTAGCAAGCACAACATTCATCTCTCAAGATTGAAAGGACTTGACTGTTCAAGCGTACTATTCCTGTTGATTGAATTGTGTTCTGGAGAGTCTGTGGGCTATATGCCTTTGAGCTCCGATGAAATTGCTTAACAATCGTTGATTGTGCTAAAACAAGCATGTGCGAATATACGATACAGGAGAGTCTGTGGGCAGCTAGCCTTTGATCTCCTTGGCGGATGAACCATTGGATATGATGATCGAACCTTTGTTTTGATGATCGAATTATTGACTGGAGTGCCTGCAGGCTATTTGCCTTTGATCTCCAGTGAAAGTATTCATCAAGTGTCTTCTGTGTCTAACTGAACATTCGTACGGGAGAGTCTGCAGGCAATTGGCCTTTGATCTCCCTTCTCCTAACTAGTCTGAGGTGGAAAGGGTCATATTTGTATTGGTGATTCCTTTTCCTGATACTAACGCTTATGTTAGTTCTGAGTCCTTACGAACAACAAACTGTATCTAATTATAACTCTGCAAGCTAAAGCCATTCCTCTAAGCTAATAGGTAATTGCCATTTGCTGCTTAAACTTTAGGTTTTGTTTTTCCACATTGCCCATCACTGGGTCCATTCTTTTCCCTTGCTGATTTTTTAATTTGAGTCTTGAGCACCCGTGAAGGGTTTCAGTTGAATTGGTGGGACCATAATATTAAGAGTGTGCCCAATTATTTCATGGTGGTAAGTCTGAGAAGTGGCAAGTGTCTAATGGAGCTGGCTCCAGTGTCACAACCATTTTTAAAAACGCCTGTCAGACCAGGTCATTCAATTACTGCTGTGCCAAAGACACCATGCAATTCACAGCCTGCCTGAACTCCTTCCTAAGCTATTATTCTATCTAAAGTGGGGTTTATGAAATCTGAAGACATGACTGTTTCCTCTAATATGGGAGGTATCAAGGAGGATATAGCCCCAACATTCCTGCATTCCTAATCAGGCTATGCTCCAAAATGGCTCACATTTGTCAAATTCACACATTTTGAATGGACACTTACTACCAAATTGGGGGATTCTTTGTGATCCTTAACTAGTGCGGACCCCGAGGACCTTCTAAACTGTGGTGATAATAATTTCATTTTGGATGTGTCCATTTTAGCACAAGTGGTATTAACTGATTTGGGTACGCATGTCCAATTATCTCTAGGCCCATCAACTCCACGATCAATGTTACCTCTTGTGGTTGATGAGGTATGTCTATTCAATCATTTTAGTGCCCTGCCATGTGTTCTGAGGGAACTACATCCAATAAGTTGTCTAATTATTGGTCCTACACTGTTTCTCCTGTTAATCATCTTAATCAAGCTACATTGTCATTGCAAAATGAAAGCCCTATTCCTTATGAACGCTTGAATGAAACACAGAGATCTCCTCAATTTGGACAGGATGTTCATGGTTTGAGCCAGAGGGCTCTTCTATCTACACCTCTTAGGACCAAAATCTGCCTACAGAAACCCTCTCCTCTTGACATCTGCTCCTTTCCATTACTAACTAGAATCCTGAAACCATTTGATAAGTGGCATGACACTACACAGTGTGAAATCCAGGAGGTTAAGTCATCTTTAATCGAAATCCTTGCCAAGATGAATATATTCGAAGGGTTCATCCTGGCCTGTGGCTCCAAAATTCTAAATAAAAAGATGGGTTTGCTGAGAAGGGAGGTCACAGAGTTTTGATTGCATGCAAGACACAAAGGACAGGTGGTGATTTCTCAAATCCCTTGCACGAGCTTCAGTTGCTGTTCAGGCCTCCTCAATTACAGATGCAAGAAGCTGTATTGAGTTGAGGCCCAATTTGGAAGGGGATGCTATTCAGGAGTGTGTTTGCCATTATGGACATTTATCGGTAGGACCCTCAGAGAAATAAATTGGGGAGGCTGTTTGAGACATTGCGAACTCTAATGTGTCTAATTTGGCCTTGATGGAGAGGAATATTCAGACTTTGTTCTGCTCAATGTGTAAGGTCACTTCAGAAGAAAGTATGGAAACAAGGGTGTGCTTGAAACCTGGTGAGCTGGACTCTTCTCCACTGAATAGTTCAATGCCATTGGTGGATTTAACAGCACAGAGACAAACAACTTTGGCTCAGGAGCCGGTAAATACCTCCATTCCACAGCCAGAATCTCCACAATCTCCATCATTTACTATTCTTTACTCCCGCAGAACTGGGCCTAAGGAAAACAAAGCTAGAAGAAAAGCTAATAAGAACTCCAATAATTGTAAACACAAACAAAAAAATGAAAGCAGTTAAAATGCATGGCCCTAATTCCTAATTAAAAACTCTACATAGCTTGCCTATGGAGAATGAGATAATTGATCTGAATACTGTGGCCAACATACTAGAAAGAGGAAATAATATTCAGCGTGAGTCAAGGGGGAATCCTCTGAGTCAAGGGTTTGTTGTTCCACTGAACAACAATCTGGGAATGATCAAATGTGTGTTTTTCCACTTTAGACGAAGTGGCTTCGATATACAAGCCTTAGGTCTCGCATGTTGACTCAATGGTCCTGCCATCTCAGTTAATTAACGGGCCAGTTGTGACAAAACAGAGTAAATTGTCAGCGTTCTTTCCATCTATGGGTAAAAAAACAATGGGGAGCAGTGAGGCCAGTAGCAACCAGTGTATCTCCGGAATTGGTTGTCTCAAATGGCACATCTACATCAAGCATTGCATATATGCAGGAGACAACCGCTGTGTATCTGGTGACATCTTCCATGCCCACGTTATCTCCTGCAGCTGACCCCTTTGTCAGACCTCAAATTCAAGCAACACCTGAGATGTATCCCTCAAATATCATGGGATGGGAGAGTGACTCAGAAATGAATGGTACAGGTAAAATAAACAGATTGTGTTTCTTGGATCTTTTCAAACAAATGCCAGCACTAAGATCACTAACTACAGACAACATTGAGTGTGTTGCCCTGCGCCAGAATGACAATAATCGTACGTTCTGTGGGTACCAATCTGTCAGAATTTCTAGGCTTATATGGATCAGTGCCAGGACTTAATTACCTTGGGCTACAAGCTCTCTGTTATGGACTCCTAAGGAATTCATTTCGTAAAATGCCCAATCGCCCATTGCTGTAACTAAACAGCTACAGCTAGGTGAGAATGCATTGGCTACAATGGATTCTGTAGCAGCTCAAATATCAGGACTTACTAAAGCGGGTTAGGATTGCTCTTGGGTAGAACCAGCGTTAAAAAGGTTTATGGCACTCCAATGGGGCTGTTCCAAACCCTAGCCTTCGATCAATCAGTATAATGTCATGGAATGCTTGTGGAATGAACAATTTAAATTCCTGGTTTTACGATCCAGCCTATCAGAATAAATCAATGATTTTGATGATTCAGAAATTCAGGGTTCGCATTTTAAGCTTAATGGTTATGAGACATATACTTGCCCTGCCACTCGAGCTGTTACTGGTTGACCTAGAGGTGGGCTAGGAATAGCAATTGATTGGAACTTCAAAATTAAGACTCAACTAGTCATTCTTCTGACAGGCCTTTTAGCTGTTAATATTGACTTTTTGGAAGAAAATAAATTGTAATTGCTAATAGTGAATGTGTACCGGAACGTGGCAAGATTTAAGTTGGAAGAGTTCCTTCCAAAATTAACATATCTATTGGAGCGTTGGGTCATCATACATCCTAACAGTTCGATCATAATAGAGGGGGATTCAAATTGTGATTGCTCTGAGGGTCTGAAAATCAACAAAGACTCCCTGTTTAAATCAGCAATTTCTAAAAGTGGTCACAAAGGAAGCATATGGGACACATATGTTGCTGAATGGGAGCTCTTGCAATTGGAGTTGTGTGAAGAAACTCCCCTTCCTAACTATACTTGGCATAGAAGTGGTTCTTACTCTAGGATAGATTATATCTATGTGTCATCAACAAACCAAACTGCGTGTATGTGAACATTAGAGATCCTGTCTTTGGTGATCATGTGATATTGCAATTTGGTTATGCAAAGTAAACTCAAGGGACTGAAATAAATCCCTCGCTTGTGCTTCATACTTTTGATCAACCAGGTGTTGTACATTGTACAAAAGGGACAAAGCCCCTTTAAGAAAGGCCGCAGGGAAAGAGCGGGAGGAAAGAGGAAGGGGAGGGGGCTGGAGGGGCAGAAGGCAGAAAGTGTACAGGCGTGAATAAAGAAAGTTCACGGCAGCGCTGGCTCCGTCTCGTTATTGCGTGACCGAATAGAGCCCAACACTGGCGACAAAGCCGATGCGATCCTTCGTGTGCCGCAGCAGTGGTAGGAGGGCGGCAAGCCCAGCAGTCGGAAAGGGCCCGTGTGCCCCGTTGGAGAGCCCGTACGCCCGGGGGAAAAAGTGAGAGGGCCTGTGTGCCCTTCGTCAGCTGCGGCCCGTGCACTCTGCTGGAGGGCCCGTGTGCCCAGAGGAGATCGAGAGGGCCCGTGTGCCCAGAGGAGACAGCAGCGGCCCGTGCGCCCTGCTGGAGGGCCCGTGTGCCCAGAATAGATCAGGAGGGCCCGTGTGCCCAGAGGAGATAGCAGCGGCCCGTGCGCCCTGCTGGAGGGCCCGTGTGCCCAGAAGCGATCGGGAGGGCCTGTGCGCCCAGAGGAGATAGCAGCGGCCCGTGCGCCCTGCTGGAGGGCCCGTGTGCCCAGAAGCGATCGGGAGGGCCTGTGCGCCCAGAGGAGATAGCAGCGGCCCGTGCGCCCTGCTGGAGGGCCCGTGTGCCCAGAGGAGATCGGGAGGGCCCGTGTGCCCAGAGGAGATCGGGAGGGCCCGTGTGCCCGCAAGTGCACCTAGCGGCTACGTTGGAAGACCAGCACATGTCAGCGTGCCATGGCCCGTGTGCCCACCGGAGCCTGAAGAGCCAGCGACGCGGAAGCCCGGAGAGCCGGAAGAGGCCCGTACGTCGTCGCGTAGGACCGAAGAAGACCCGCAGGCCCGCGGCGCCAACTACAAGTAAGGTGCCGGGTGGGATAACTGCAAAGAGGGGAACCCTGTGTCTCCCACACGTGACATTACCATAAACACATTTAAGGGTGAACGAAGTCACGGCAAAAGAGAACCCAGCGTCTCCCCACGTGACATTTATCATATGCCAAGGAAGCCACATTAAAGAGGGAAACCCCGTGTCTCCCACGAGTGACACGCAAAAGAGTAAAGAACACACACCACTGCACAAGGGAATCCCCGCGTCTCCCCATGTGACATTAACGAAATCTAACTGCAAAGAGGGGAACCCCGTGTCTCCCGCACGTGACATTACCATAAACACATTTAAGGGTGAACGAAGGCACGGCAAAAGAGAACCCCGCGTCTCCCCACGTGACATCTATCATATGCCAAGGAAGCCACATTAAAGAGGGAAACCCCGGGTCTCCCACAAGTGACACTCAAAGACCAAGGAGCGCACGCCACGGCACAAAGAATTCCCTGTGTCTCCCCACGTGACATCAACAAAACCACACGTGCACAGGAAGACACAGCGCCAAGAGACAATCGTGATCAACGCCCACGCGCCACCGAACTAACTAGAGCATACCAAGCTGCACCATCATGTCAGCCCAGGATACAGCAGATCCCAATGCCCAACCAACACCACCAGGAGCACCCTCCGCTTATGCAAGCCTAATGAGAAGACCCGCCCCGTTCACATTAAACCCACACCACGACCAGGGCCAACGATGGGAAGAGTGGATAGAGGAATTCGAGGACTTTGTGGGTGCAATTGGCACACAAGAACCTCCCAACATACTAAGCATCTTTGCAAATGTCGCAGGGAGAGAAATCAAAAATATCATCCGTACGATTCCCCTACAGGACCGCACCACATATGCGAAACTCCGACAAGCCATAAATGAAAAGATTGTTATCTCACCCAACCATGACTATGAGAAATACACTTTCAACCAATGTGGTCAATTGCCTCACGAATCAATAGGAGAATTCGTCATTCGCCTTCAAAGGAAAATATCGAAGTGCGATTTCGCCAACTTTAATGACGAAGAAGCCATAAGGCTACGCATCATAGAAGGGTGTGTATCCTCTATGTTCCGGAAACACCTCCTAAAGAAACCCCTATCCCTAAAGGAAGTTTTGGACCTAGCCAGAGTTTATGAGAGAGTGGACATCCAGGCAGCAGCCATTGAGAACCCCAAGAAAGGAGAAGTTATAGCAGCAATGCACCCATACATCCGACACCCAGCTCCACAGACAAGGATAAACCCGAGATATCCGACACAACGAACACCAAGCGACCGCCAATGCTATCGCTGTGGTTTCGAGTATCCGCACAGAGGTCCGTGCCCTGCCATCGGCCAACGCTGCATGAGATGCGGTATGGAAAACCATTTTCAAGTGATGTGCAAGGAACTACTACCAGAAGGGAGTTCGACGGGGCCGCGACCTGCCACTCGCATGACGGAGACACACACGGAACAACTCCGCCAGGCAGACAGAAGTACGACATTCCCCACAAATGCTTATCAATGCCCAAACACCGTAAGAGCCCTTGAGGGGCTTCAGATTGAACCAGATAGGAAAGATCATGAACTATATGACATCCACCAGAGCAACTTCATGCAAAACCTGGAACACGGGACGACCTACAATGCAGAAACCCCAAGCCCTTTCGAACAAGGAAGAGACCCATATCTCGACCCACCACCACAACATCAGCCGGGAGGGAATGAACCAGCCTGATACCTACAAGATGGCTACGACAGAGAGTACGTATGCCTCCTCAGTGCTGAAACTGAAGACACCTCAGCTCCCAGAGTAACAATACAGATGGGAAGTACCAGAAACAGATTTATCGTCGACACAGGAGTGACGGTAAACGTCATGAATGAAGACATCTACAGGGAAATAGCCTCCTCATACCCACTACAAGAATCCAAGACTCACATTTTTCAATGGGGAGCGGCGCAGCCGATGACCTCCAAAGGAAAATTTCAATGTGATTTACGGCACAGGGACATCACGGTAACTGCCACGATACACGTCATAAAGAGCGCATCCGTCGGCCGCTGCCTCCTCAGCTACCGCACGGCGAACGCCCTTGCCTTGATTGACCTACAGTACAACCAGTCAGAAGTAATAGAGGGACTACCAGTACCACACGAATCCGTCAGAGCAATGATTGACAGGCCCCTGGCGAAGGGAGACCTCAAGACCCAATTCCCCAAGTTATTCGAAGGAGTTGGAATGCTAAAAGGATCACGCATCAAACTACACATCGGCAATACCATCAGGCCAGTACCGCAACACCCGCGCAAAGTGGGTTTCCACCTTCAAGAACAAGTATCAAAAGAAATCCAACTTCTCCTTCTCAACGACATTATAGAGAAAGCAGAAGGGCCAACACCATGGGTATCGCCAATAGTAATAGTTCCCAAGGACAATGGTCGTCTCTGCATATGCGTTGACATGCGCATCCCGAACACGGCCATCCAGAGAGAAAGGCACCCAGGCCCGAGCCTGGAGGACATGTTGATTAGGTTAAACCAAGCGAGGTTCTTCTCAAAGCTTGACCTCAACCAGGGCTACCACCAACTGGTCCTGGACCCAGAATCACGACCCATCACCACATTTACAACGCACGACAGCCTTTTTCGATACAAAAGGCTCAACTTTGGCATATCATCTGCCGCAGAGATCTTTCAACAGACCATCAGACGCCTCATAGCATCGGAGATGAAAGCACTAAACTATAGTGACGACATCTTAATATTTGGAAGAGATCAGGAACAACACGACAGAGCCCTAAGAACCATCTGCTCCATCCTACAAGACGCGGGACTGACTCTCAACGAAGACAAGTGTGACATCAACAAGACAAGCCTTAAATTCTTCAGCCACATATTCTCGAGCAAAGTGATAACAGCCGGCCCGGACAAGATTAAGGCCATTACCGATCTCCAAGCACCTACGACAACGGCAGACCTGCGCTCCCTACTGGGCATGGCAGGGTACTGTGCACGTTACCTCCCGAACTACGCCACAACAACTGACCCACTCCGCAACCTCCTAAAGAAGAATACACCATTCGTATGGGATGCACCCTGTCAGGAAGCATTCATAACGATAAAAGAAGGTCTCACCAACAACTGACAACTGGCGTACTTTCGTCCGGACTGGCACACCATCATTACGGTCGATGCAAGTCCAGTAGGACTAGGAGCCATCCTTGCCCAGACCGACACCGCAGACAACACTCATCACGCGATAGTTGCATATGCCAGCCGAGCCCTGTCACACACGGAAAAGGCCTACTCCCAGGCAGAAAGGGAAAACCTGGCTGCAGTATGGGCATGCGAAAAATACCACCACTTTATCATTGGCCAGAGGTTCACCCTAGTAACGGACCACCAAGCCCTAATATCAATCTTCGGGAACCCCAAAACGAAAATGCCACCTCGCATAGAACGGTGGGGGATAAGACTGCAAGAGTACGATTATTGCATCGTCCACAAACCAGGAGGAGACGCCAACCCAGCAGACTATCTATCCAGACAACCCCTACTGGACAAAGACGGCACCCTAGCCCAGGAAGCCACAGAATACATCTCATACCTGTCATCAAATGCCATGCCACCGACCATCTCGACCGCAACGTTCGAAGAAAGGAGCAAAGCCGACCCAAAACTCAGAGCTGCTGTCTTTCTCACTCGGTCCAACAAATGGAGGGAACGTCACACAAAAGGAACCGGAGGGGAGGATGTAGACCAGAAGGAACTGGACCGGCTGGCCAAGATACACGACGAACTCGTAGCCACTGACCAAGGACTCTTGCTACGGGGGAGAAGGCTAGTAGCACCAAAGGACCTAAGGAAGACCCTAGCAACGCTGGCACATGAGGGCCACAGGGGAATAGACAACACAAAATGATTTCTCAGGAACTATGTCTGGTTCCCCTACATGGATGTGATAGTGGAAGACATGCTCAGACACTGCAGGCCATGTCAGCTGGCAGCGAAAGGACCAAACCCAAACCCTCTGCAACTAACCACACTCCCGACAAGACCCTGGCAAAAGGTCGCAATGGACTTCTATGGACCTTTAGAAGAAGGGGTTTATCTATTAGTAGTAATGGATGAATATTCGAGATTCCCCTTTGTTAAGCAAACGCCTTCAACATCCTTCATGGAAACCGCACCCATAGTGGACGAACTATTCAGCGAGTGGGGCATCCCCAACGTCGTCAAGACTGACAACGGTTCTCCATTTCAAGGAAGAGAATTCGCAAACTTCGCAAGCCACCTAGGATTTCACCACCAAAAGATCACACCTCTCTGGCCCCAAGCCAACGGGATGGTGGAGAGGTTTATGGCCACAATCAAGCTAACCAGACAAAAAGCAGTAGCGGAACAGACGCCTCACCCGAAAGCCATCTGCAGCATGCTTAGGTGCTACCGAAATACCCCACACGACGCCACGGGAAAGCCACCAGCTGAGCTCATGGTGAGGTACCAACCCAGGACACGCATTCCCCGATGGGAGGACTACACCCCTGAAGAAGAACTAGCCATCAGGGAATGAGATGCTGAAAAGAAGAGAAGGGCCAAGCAATGGGCCGACACCAAATGGAGAGCGAAAGAACAACAACTAGAGATGGGGCAAATGGTCCTGGTGCAACAAACTCAACGCAAGAAAACGGACACCCGATACAGCCCCGAGCCGCGAATCATCACAGCCATCAGGGACCCATGATCACAGCGACGGGAGAACTGGGAGACATCACTCGCAACTCCTCCTTCTTCAACAAGCTATATCTGGAGGAGCCCGAAACACAAGAGACACCCGACGAGAACTTCAGTGAAGAAGAAGAAGCAGAACCCCCAGTGGAGTCAGCCGGCGAAAGCCGAGAATCCCCAGGGAGACCCCCTAGAACAATAAAGAGACCAGTGAGGCTCATCGAACAGATGTAACTGGGCTCCCATGTTAAGTACGGGGGAGGTGTTGTACATTGTACAAAAGGGACACAGCCCCTTTAAGAAAGGCCGCAGGGAAAGAGCGGGAGGAAAGAGAAAGGGGAGGGGGCTGGAGGGGCGGAAGGCAGAAAGTGTACAGGCGTGAATAAAGAAAGTTCACGGCAGCGCTGGCTCCGTCTCGTTATTGCGTGACCGAATAGAGCCCAACACCAGGAATATCTTTGAAAAGGAATAACAAACTAAGTATTGTGTTCATGAATTTACTAAGATCGGAAGTTTGCTCCTCTGGAGTTTTAAATAATAAAAATGTGTACTATTCAGACAGGGTCGACATCATTTCAGAGATTGTGTTGTATTGCCTGAAGATAACTGTAGGTTTAAACAGGAATAGATCTGCAAAATCCAAATGACATGCCTATGATTAGGAAGTTGCTTTGTCTAAACGCCTTTAAAAACAGAAATATTAGACAATAATATATTGAGATAGTAAATAGTAAGTCAATTTGAGATAGTAGTGCCATTTTATTGTCAAACATTATTCCGAGGCTGTTAGCTTGGTCTGAGAGGTTAGGTGCTGGTCCCATGGGAAGTGGCCATTTGGATGGTAATGAAAGGAGCATACATTAACTGGAGATAAGGGCTGCCTTTGATGCCTTGAAGCAGAGATGAATATCCATGGTCCAATCTTCGAGTCTCTGGGGGAGCTTGGTAATATGCAGGTTGGTGTTTCTAGATTCCAAGTTTGACGTAGAGTTTGGAATGTTTAGTACTAAGATTTATGATGTCAACCTAAGGTTTAACATACACATTATATAACCAACGGGATAAGATGGATACTTGAGGGTCCGTGCACATTTGAGGGAAGTTGAGTTACTTGAAATTTAATGTTTGGACACCTATGTTTGTAAAGATAATCGCAAATCCAATCCAGCACCTTTCCTTTATGCTTGTTTGCATTTGAAAGCTTTACATTGGTCTGTCACGGTTGATAGGTTAATACGCAGTTGTTAAGTTAAAGAGGAGGGATTCTTTTGGTATGTTATTGTCAAACAATTTGAGTTATTTCTTCTTACATGAGCAAGTAGTCTTGTTTCAGTGCTAGTGTTTGGGTGGACTCCTAATTGTTTTTCATGTAATAGCCAATTTTGCTTGCTCTGGTGAGAGTTGAGTGTTTGTTATTTTTTCCACAATTTTAATAATGAGGTTGGAAATGATCTAAAGTTTTCAATAATTATATAGGACAGTGTTTTCTTTTTTTGAAAGGAGTAATATCAACTATTTTAAGGGAGGATGGGGTATTTCTGGCTATAAATGGGGAATTCAACTTTCTTCCTTTACCTAGAGTGACTTTATGAGTCTTGATTTTGACAAAGTCCTCATGTGTGATCAGTTTAAACTCCTGTTATTTTCTCTTTTCAGTAGGTTAATGATGACTATGGGAATTTCTTAACTGCTATCAAGGAGAGACTACAAATGAGAGCTAATATTTCTACCTTTGTCTATGATTGTGGTTTATACATAACTTTGTCTTTGGCCGAATCTTCTATCGTAGCTCCTCCTATATTCACTAATTTGGAGAATTGATTTGGCTTTAGTTCCAATGACTAATATAACTGATTTAATATATAGGGAGATATAATTAAAACTATTGTTAATATCATATCCTGAAACATCACAGGACGGGATTAAAAATGGTTAAGAAGGATTGCCATTCTATTTTCGCACAGCATATCATTACAGGAAACCTGGTCATTAAGTTCTTTTGTCTGTGTGGACCATTCTGTTGCAGATTTGTGACCCATTTGATTATAGCTCTGTCTAACGTTAAGGTTCATCATTCTTGTGGTCTTGGTACCTTAATGTGTGTGACTTTGCCTTTTAAGATTAAACCTGTTTCTTAATACTCTAATGATACCCTAACATGCCAACTGACCATTCCTACTATGAATTTGATCCATTGGATTGATTTTTTTAATATGAGATTACCATTCTAAGAACTGGTCATTTGCTTTATTAATGCAACAAGAGGACTTCTTGGAATTGATAGCATTAGATTCCAATGATACTGCTCCCTTAATTATAATGGGTGATTTTCATTTACAGCTGCACAATGGAGGTTGGCATTTAAGGCTTTCCTAGTTGAGAGAGGTATACGATTGGTAAATGGCTGGACTAGGTTGGACATGCCAGATTACTGTGAATTTATTGAAAAAGATTGACCTACTGGAGAATAGACTGCATTTTGTTTTCTTCCACTTTTTTTAAATAATAATGCGGGGGAAGACTCCCCGTCAACGGCCCCCCCCCACCTCCTCCTACCTTAACCTATTCCCTTACTCCAACCACATCTATATTTAATAAAAGAATAACGAAAATACCTAAAGAATTCGACCAAAACAATTAAGTCAATTCTGAGTAGGTCAATTTAATATTTGATCAATTTGGTTAATACCGGACATGCCTACGGTAGAACATCAATAGATCACATTTTTCAATCTATTCAGTATTGGTTCTCCCAGATTGATATGCTAGTGATCCCTAGGTTTGAAATCAACAACCTTCCACTTCTGCTGACACTACTGCTTGAATTTATAAAGAAAGACCAATCAGAGGGTCTTAGACTGCGAATGATCTACCAATGCCAAAGCATTGAGATTGGATCCCATGAAGCAGGATTTAACAATGGCAAAAGTCATAAAAGTTGCTAATGCTGAAGTCAAAAATGTATCTTCTAGGGTATAGCATTTCGGAATTACAGAAGAAATAGCTCCCGACGTGGCGAGAGGGCATTACTGACAAGTAATTGCCGGGGTCCAAGATACAGGAGCTTAATGAGGGCCAGAAAAATTTCCTGCCAGTAGTGCCCCCACCAAGAGGGTTAGAACACTTAGCACCCCAACATGATTACCAGGGTGTAATTATCTTCTTTACCTTGAGAAACGGCATGCTTGTGATTCACAGGTTAAAAAATACAACAAAATAAAATGTATGCCATGTAAAATGGAGAAGGAAACTATTACTAGTCCTGTCTTCATGTCCATGGTGGCTATTGTAGTTGGGGTGGAAGTGGGAAGGTGAGCAGTCTGCTGGCATGGGAAGAGAAAGAGGTAAGGTGTGCTGGTGGGAGAGCAGAGAGGTGGTAAAGGCTGGGGCATGGAATCAAGAGGTGAGGATCAAGATGGATGGAGGTGAACAATGGTGTTTGGCCATAGCGGGATGATGGTATCCTCCCACTTATTGGGGGACTCGGCTGGTGGACAAAGCTGTGTGATAATGCCTGCTTTCCAAACACCCTGATTTGTTAGGGAGGTCGATTGATGTCACCTCCTGGGTGCTAATTGCTATTATTATACATTAACTGAGAACATTGGCATAATTTTTGTGAAAACAACTAGTTTGAAGTACATAAATCTAAACAAGGGTAGTTTGACAAATCCTGTATTGCGGCTATGCTCCTTCAAACACATTCAAATCTGTCTTGAGAGATCTATCTTTAAGTACTAGTAAGGGAAGAGAATACTGAAGAGCAAGAGTCAAATGTGAACTTGAAGTTAAAGATTGGGAAATGCTACTTATAGTGTCTGAGAAGACTAAAACCAGGACATTTTAGAGGTTGGTTGTGCTCAGGTTGGGGATCCATCTGCTGGTCTTCAGATTGAAACATGTATTCCATAGGAAGAGGTCTTCGCTATTTTTACTGCAGATGTTTGCACTACTGAGGAAGGACCATTTCCTGGCTCTGCTAGGACGGGAGGAGCAGTCAAGTCTATGGGGGTCGTTACGAGTTTGGAGGTAAGTAACTGTCCTTACCGGCATGGAGCAAATACCGTGTCTGTGTAGTAAAGAGCCCGCTAATAGAGGGCTATTACGAGTTCACGGGCACAAGCTCTGTGCCATGCCAGTAACAACATTACTGGCATGACGCAAAGTCCAAAAAAAGGACCTTAGCGGCATCATGGAAAGCGCTGACAGCACTACTGGCATCAATGGATACGGCATTAGTGGCACCGCTATTAGCGGTGACCGTTAAAAGCAGTGACCACTATTAGCGGTGCCCGTAAATAAGCGGAACTGGAAGTAGCATCATCGCACAGGAATGGGAAAGAACACGGCGGCCATCTTTAAAAACACAATCCTTTGCCATCCTCAGTACCCAGGACCTGCAGCATATTGCTGAGTACATAGATCAACCTCCAACAACTATATAATGCCCAAGGCAGTTAAAAAAGGCACCTACCGCCAGCTCAAAGAGCGCTTTAACGAGGATGAGCTCACCATGTTGGCTGAGACCCTGGCTGACAATGCCGATGTCGTATTTGCAAACAGCCTCAAGAGGGAGGAAGTCCTCAAGAAGAAGGAAATTTGGGAACTAGTCACCCAAAGGGTCAGCGGGGTAGGCAACACCCCCGCACCACAAAGGACGTCCGTAAGAAATGGGATGACTTGCGCCTGAGAGTCAGGAACATCCTGTCCGCAAACAGGAGCCAGGCCATGGCTACTGGTGGAGGAGCAAGCTCACCAATAAAGATGAGCCGGTGTGAGGAGATCTGTGCCAGCACGATTGGCATAGAGGCCATCGAAGGCGTAGGCGATATGGAGTGTGGCGCCACGTCATCGGCGGAAGGAGGTCAGTTGCATAAGAAAACACTGTAATGCATAGTCTGTTGACAGTCCACCTTGTATGTCTAAAGAGGCAAGGCATGGCCCAATACATACACATTCCCAGCCTAGTTGTCATCTGCAGCACAGACACATGCACATGCCTGCAGCATGGAAATACCATACCTGACACACACCACACAAATAGGAAAATGGCATAAGTCACACTGCATGCAGGCCACAACAGAAACGCATGTCACATAGCATACGGCCGCCCCAACATGAGTGACCCTGACGGATGCCTGCATGATCCATCCATATAGCAAGCAACTTGATCATCAAAACTCCACTGCCTATTCCCCTCTAATGTGTAGATGAGCAATAATACAAATGTTTGCATGATGCTTGTCAAACCATCACTCATGCTGTCCCTCTCTTCGTCCCCCACAGGCACAGATCCTGACAGCGAGGCCCTGGACTCACCGCCACAGGCGAATACACCCCAGAAGAGGCCCAGGGATGATGGCAACATGCCTTCCACTTCCAAAGCCCCACACAAGCCACGGCAGGCACCAAAGACCAAACCACAGCACTGGTCGACCAAGGCCCATCACCACAGTGCCCACAACACCTATGGCACCTGCAGAGGAGACAGTTGAAGGGCCACAATCTGCAGAGAACAGCCCTGTTGGGGATGCGGCAGCTACAGCACCCCTCACAGATGATGACGTGCAGGGACAGGTGTGTGTGCCTATCGAGGACGACTCCTCCTACCTACCTGCTACACCAAGTCCGGCCCCAATCCCCCCAGCTCACACCTGTCGACTCATACCACGACACCACCCCAGAGCAGTCTGGGGGGGGAGTCCATACAAGGGAGCATGAGTCCCATAGAGGACCCAAATGCAGTTGCCCATGTAACACAAGCACCCTCCACCTCCACTGGTGTACCGGCGGGGGTGCAGCAGGCTGGACACTCTGCACAGCGGCAGGAGGAGCTCACTGCCCTGGTGAGACAGTTTGTCACAGACAATGCCCAAGCAAGGCAGGAGAGGCGCGACAACACTGCCTCCCTGAGTGAGATCATTCTGGAAAGCACAAATAGATTGTGTGAGGAGGTGTCTTCCCTGAGGCAGGTCCTCACCCGCATTGCTGATTCAATATAGGCTGAGCGTCAAGCCCCAAGAATGGAGTAGGCAGCCACCCCATCTT